>NW_026557670.1:0-70402 GCF_026930045.1 Uloborus diversus
GTTTAACAAAATATTTTCCCAATAGAAACCAATTTCAGACAGTTATTAAAATTTGATATTTTTAATTAGGCTGAAAAAGAAATGTTTTTTCATTTTTGCAAAGAAAAAAAGTACTAAGAGCAATTAAGTTCTAATTTTAAAAGGGGGGGGGGGCTTGAGCCTCCACTTGCCCCTCTATATGGGCACCCTTGGTTTCTGACTGTTTAGATTATGAAAAAATTAGAGTTTATACGTATCTCAGATGGTGAAAAGTATATTTCCAGATGCAGTTTCTTTGTAGTTTAAAAAAAATTATAATTTTGAAATTCAAATTGTTTGAAAAATTAAACATTCTCAAGATCATTTGTAAATTTTCTTGGGAGAAAGGAATGTTCGATGGTATTGGGGGAGCAGTGATGCTCCCATCAATTATTCTGAGGGTATACTCCTAAGTAATCTATTATGCACAATATGTGTATGCGATCATACGTAATATGTCATAAAATGAAAATTCTTGATGTTTGAGGGTATACGCTATATGTCTAAAAACTGTTTGAGAGTATACAGCTTATGGGGAGAATACCCTATGGAAACAACACTGTGGAGGAGCTATATGATAACATAAATGTGGTTTACACCCACAGGCAAACTCTTACAAGCAGGAATTGACTTTAAAAACTTTTCTTTATGTATTGTTAGAGAAAAACTAAGTACTTCAATGGATGACACTTCCGTAACTACAGCACTGGCTGTTAGTGTTTAAATTGATATTTTGTTATACAATGTAATGTACTGCAGTCTCTACTATTGCAGTTAACTGCATAGCTTATAACTAGTATTTTAATATTTCAGGTCAAGTAAGAGGGGGAAGCGAAAGGTTACAGATGAGGGTGAAAAAGAACTCATCTGCAATCTTAGCACTTCAAAACTACTTTGCCTCGAAAACAGCCAGACAGGATGTGAAGGAGGATGTAATCTCCAAATTTTCACAACTGCTAGAATGTCGGCTGCGAGTGTTTAAAAAAAAAAGTGCAGGAAAATCATGCACGAAATTGAGCAACTGATGCAACTCCTCGAAAGCGAAGAGGAAGACGAAAGCAATTAACAATTGTACATAATGTTGATATTAAATGTATTTATTTTTAATATTTTGCTTCTTTTTTATTTATCTTTCATAAGCATGAGTATATACAGCATCTCTATTTAATTATTTTGAAGGGTAGCTTGAACTACAATTTTGTACTGAATTTATCGTTATGTAACTAAATGCACTTCAAATTTTATTTAAAAAGAATCTTATCCCCATTTTCAAGGAGAGCTGAACATTATCAATATTTTGAGTGTGTTAGCTTTTTACCAGTGAAGCAGTAAGTTTGTTCATAGTAACATTAATCTTTGCTGAAATGAAAAACAAATTACTTACAAGTGTATTACTTTTTATTTTGATTGAAAATAATTTCAATTAATTTATGCGATTTGGAATTACAAGAAACAAAGTTTTAAATGCTTTGCTAATGTCTATAAATTTTGAAGCTGAGGGAAGGGGGGGGGGAGGTTGGAAAATCTGGGGAAAAATATTCATTTAAAGATTTTTTTTTTTTTTGTAGAAACTAAAGTGTGAAATATTTAAAAAATTTTCAAATCCATATTTTTTTCCCCTTCTTAATGGAGATGTACACAAAACATTTAGTACATATCTTTAAAAAAATAACCCTTCTGTTCCATATCTAGCAATTTACCATATGTCAGTTAACAAACTCAGAATAAGTTTTTCTCTTAAAGATGCTTTGATGCTGAAATATATATATATATATATATATATATATATATATATATATATAATTTCCTGAAGTAGACGTTTTGCAAAGAAAGAACGCATGCATGAGTTTTGAGAGATTACTTTTACATTATTTAATTATAATAGAGTACAAAAATACAGTATAAAGATAATGAAAATTAATAACAAACCAAATATATACAAAATTCTTATATCCAAGGGACAACTCCTTCATTACTTAAATATGTTTTGTACGTTTCCCTTAAATTTTTGGCATCCCTGCCATACATATTGCTGCCAACCCTTGATACAGAAATTAATGGGGTACTCCCATTCAGTTCCTCTAGTTGGTCCTCGTTCAAGGGGCAATAAGCATAAGACTTTTCAACCAGCAAATTGTGCAATACACAGGCAGCCAGCACCATACATTTCACATTACTATCGTTGTAATTAAGTGCTCTTTTAAAAATTCTGAAACGTTCTGCCATTATTCCGAAAGCGTTTTCAATAACGCGTCTTCCTCTGCATATTCTTTTATTATATGTTCTCTGTTGTTGAGCGCAATAAATTAGGCATTGAAGGAAATGCTTGGTCTCCAACAAGAAAATATGGATAAACTATGTTTGAATTTGGTAGCAAACCTGGTGTGGGTGATTTCAGTTTGTTATAGATCAAATATTTACCAAATTCGGTTTTCCTGAAAATCCCACCGTCAGACTCGCTACCGTATTGACCGTAGTCAATCATCAAGAACTTATAGTTGGCATCTGCCACAGCCAATAATACTGTGCTAAACACCCCTTTATAGTTGAAGTAAACAGATCCAGTGTTAGAAGGAGCCTTCCCCTGGATATGCTGCTTCCCGTCAACACTTCCACAGCAATGTGGAAGTTGCCATTTCTCTTGAAAATTTAGAGCAATTTCTTTCCAATTCTCTGATTTTACTGGGAAAGGGAGAAATTGCTTTTTCAAGCATTTTCAAATGGCCAAGCAGGTTGCGGGGATAATCTTCTGCACAGTTTGCCTTCCAATTCGAAACGGAAACGTGAGACTTCTGTAAGTCTCTCCAGTGGCCAAAAATCTGAAAATAAAAAGAAATATTGAAATTAGTAAGATCTTTTGCAATTGTTGTTCTGTTTAGCAGTGTTTAAATTTTATCCCCAATATAAATAATTAAAACATTACAACAGCATATGTCCACAAAGTCAAAAAAAAAAAAAAAAAAGCTTCTCCATGACTGCAAATGCCAATGTTGAACTATAATTTTGTTGCTTACAAATTTTTCTTAAAGCACATGACACATTAAATTTGCCTTTCTATTACAAACTCATTTAATTATTACAGAATAACCAGAAAAAAAAAACTTGGAATATTAAGTAGTAATAAATGTATAAAGTAAATTTATTGCTACTTATTATTAGCTGCTTATTTTTACATAGAATATGTTGCTAAAAAAGAAAAAGGAAAAATGCTTGTACCATTTTGCAGAATCAGGACCAGCTCTGCACACCCGCAGAGGGAGGAGGGGCCCTACTGAGTTGGTTACGGATGGGGGGGGGGCAAAATGTATTGATCCGGGAATGTGCACAACTTTAATTTCTAAAGTTTTAAACCATATGAAACATTAGCTTCTGTTTTAAAAAATAATGTAGTTAAAATTATCATTGTAATTAAAGTTTAATAATTATTAGCATTTAAAGAGAAAAAAATCTGTAAATATTTTTTTTTAACTTCATTCTTCAATTTTTTTTAGTGATGATGTAATTATTTATCAATTACGGAAGAGATTAACATAACAGCGAACCACTTGAATGATTTGAAATTATGAGTTTAAGCTAACTTTGGTTTGTATTTGTATAAGTAAGTTTACTGCAAGATTCTTTATTTATGACATGGCATGTTTTACCATGGTTATCAGTTATCAAACTATATACCAGGAAAGAAATAATTTATTTATTCAGAACAGCTAACAAATATAAACCAAATTGTTATATTTGATTTATGTTTGCTTTTGGAAGGATTTACTTTAAATTAATAATTATATGCTAAATGTAGAGAATTTTGCAATGTTAAATGCAAAATCCATTTTCAATTCCCAAAATAGATTAATGTTTTCTATTTTAAATTGACATAAAATTTAAGAATTAATTTAAAAAATTTAAAGTAATGTATGGAATTCTGTTGAAAATTAATTTCAAATTTTAATCTTAATTTCAGTATTTGAACAATCTTTATTAAAAACCTTAAGTGACAGTTTCTATACTTCAAATTGCATTATCTTACTATTATAATTTAATGAAATCTGAACTGCATAATTGCAGCATAAAAATATTGGATAAAGGAGTAAGTGAAATTGCATGGCTCTTTTTGAAAATCAAGCGTTGCACTTGAATAAAAGACAATTGGCTGAAGCTGTTAAAGAAATGTATGGATAAAAAAAAACTAAGTCCTGAGATCATGCCTACAAACTACATGATCACCTTCATTATTTGAAAGAATTAATTAATTTGATGAATTTTATCATGCAAAATTTGGGACATGAAACAAATCTAAAAATTTTGGAAGGATTATCACTCAGCACTAAAAATTATTGGAGGAAACCAGTTGGTGATAATCTTTGGAATTAATCTTTACTAATAATAAAGCAGAAAGTCTCTCTGTCCGGAGGATGTCTGGATGTCTGTAGGATGTCTGTAGGATGTCTGTGACGCGCATAGCGCCTAAACCGTTCGGCCGATTTCTATGAAATTTGGCACAAAGTTAGTATGTAGCATGGGGGTGTGCACCTCGAAGCGATTTTTCGAAAATTCGATGTGGTTCTTTTTTTATTCCAATTTTAAGAAAAAAACTATCATAAATTACGAAATCATCATAACGTGGAACTGTAACATGGGCACAAGCCAATTGGCGAGATACGAAATTATCATAGCGTGGAACCGTAATGTCGGTACAAGCCAATTGGCAAGAAAATTCACCATACATTATTTGTAAATATACAAGCGAACCAAAAGACCTTTAGTTTTTCTATTACGGGCAAAGCCGTGCGGGTACCACTAGTATTTTATAAAAGAGGTTTAATAATGAAATAATTAACATTAAAAAGAATTAAAATAATAAATTTCAACTCTTGCTGCAAGCTTTCGAACAACATCGCCACCCTTATACCATTAGCAAAAAATTGTTTCGAAGGTAGATGCACTATCACATCCCTAGCGATTTAAATATAGTTGTTCTTTTACAATTTTCAACTTACAAAATGCTAGAAATTTAAATAAAGTAAATTTTTGTTGCTTTTCTAGCCTGAATGTTTTTTCCTTTAGTATTTATTGCGTAAAATCAAACAATTTTGCACTTGAAGAATGTTGAGCAGTCGTTAAAAGTTATAATTATGAGTTCCTTTATTCAGTTCATTTGATACATAAATGGAACCAAATAAGATGGAAAGTCAGTAAAAACCTGAGATTTTTAAAAGAGCCTTTTTTTTTGGACCACCCTAATTTATACATACACTTATTGACTCAGTCTGTTGCTAGTAATGTGGTGGAAAAGTATTGTTATCAATAATTAATTTAATTTTGCTTTGTTCTTTTCAAACTATGGGCTGAATAAGGAATGCAACTAATTATGATAATTTTTTTGGAATACTAAAAACACTAAAAATAGTATTAAGGAAAATAAATAAATAAAAGCTCCTTTTTATAGCAGCTTGCCAAAATAGGAACTGAAACAAAATAGAAGTTGTGACATAGGTGCAGAGCTAATGTCAAATGCATTTCAAAATAAAATCAGGAGATCAAATCAGTGAGAGGTTTATAGGGTTCACCCCCCCCCCCCCTGATTTTTTTTTTTTTTTTTTTTTTGAATCTATTTTAAAATATGTTCTTTGTTAGTTATTATTTGCTGAAAATTTATTTTTTAAAATGCCAAAAAATTATTTGAATGTGAAGATTTTGAAATTTTGATGATTTTAACCAATTTGAAGGGGATTCATATTTTTAAGGGGTAATCTGTTAACTAAGCTTTATTGTTGTAATTATAAAGGCACAGTCAGTGCAATTTTAAGGGTTCAAATTATAAAGTCAATAAAATTTTTAATAACAGTCATTGCTGGCTATGTTGAAACCATTTTATATTTATACCCAAAATTTATTAAACATTGGAAGAACTGATATCTGGGGGGGGGGGAGGGATGTACAACTCCCTCTGCTATTCCCAATGGACGCCCATGATCACTTTGTTAAATTACGAAATTTACCTGAGTGTTAATGCCAGTCTTTCATCAGCAGGAATGCATTTTCTCCAAAACGTGTTCTGCTTTTCAATTTCTAACTTTATAATTTCCAAGATTCCGTCAAAATTTTGGGTGTCATTCTCATGAAGCTGTAATACAATACAAATTATTATAATCGACATTACAAATAATCGAAAGAAAAGTTATTTTGATTTTTTAAAGTTTACTTACTCGAAATTGTAGGTTTGATCATGGTTTCTCAGCTCTTTTATCAAAGTAGCTTTAAAGCCTAGTTTTTCCCGCTCTTGCAGAATCTTTCTCACCCACATAGAGTGCTTTCAAGTTCTTTTTTCTCTTTTTTTTAACTAGCTTTTTTTTTAAGGCAGCGGTCAAATTTATAAAATGTAATCCGACCTCTTCGTCTTGATCATCCATTTTTCCCGCTTAAAAATACAAGCTGAAGTTCAGATTCCAGACAGCAGATGGCGCTCTGGAATTCTGTTCCGCAATTCCGCGTTGTCTTCTGCTCTCAAAAACCACCCGTTGCACGGAAATACGACTGAATCAAAATTTCGGTTTATGCCAACGCTTTCAGTTTTCCGCACATGTGGAGCACAGGCCTGGCTATAGGACAATAACTTACTGAAAATACCTTGCCTTCACTCTTTGAGTTGAACTGAACCATTGCTTCGGTCACTCGTCTGGTCTGCGCTAATTTAATATTACATACCAATTTGTTTGCACTCTTGGCTTCCTTAAAAAGTTTTCCACCTCCAGCTCAGTCACTTCCTATGCCCGGCTGATGAGTGCTAATGAGCACGAAACTGCAGTCCTCCGCTGGAATGACTGAGCTGGCGGTGTATTTCATGGATTTTTTTAAGTTATTTTTGTTTGGGGTCATCGATTTTGTTTCAAGATTTTCTTTCAATTTCTATGCACCAACATACTTGGACGTTTTTTAACTCTTCACAAGCAAATTTCACACTTTGAAAATTTGAGATATTCTTCGAAAATTTAGCTAAGCATGTTTTCATGCTTTACTGAGCATTGAGGGAAATAGAAAAATTTTATATTTAGATCTGCTCTCCCTTAAAAGTTAAATGCTGCATAAAAAAGTTATTTATTAAAAAGTTGATAACTCTCATGGTCTCCACAACAAGTTTATATTCAATAAAAGCTTTTTTTGGCTCTATTTAGTTAAATGAATAAAGTGCAGTTTTTTGAATGACCTTTGTTTAGAGTAAGAAACGGGTGGGAGGAGGTTAAAATGAATAGAGACGAATAAGAAAAATTAGAGGTAGATCGTATAGGTATATAGCCGCCGAAGGCAGCAATTTCGGCGTAAAAAGGCGAATAACACTAAATGTGACTGGAAATAGGTATAGAAAATACGAAAAAAACTATTTCGATGAATTAATACCACTGCCAAATTTATTTAAACAGCCGCCATAGGCGGCCAACTTGGTGTTAAAACGGGGGGGGGGGTATTTTTTTTATTCAACAGACTTCCTTTAAATTCTTAGCACGGGCATAGCCATGCAGGAACTGCTAGTATTTAATAAATGTGTAACAACAGATTTGAAGGATATATTGTTGGAATCAAGAACTCTAAAGCTGATGTCCAAAAGTGTTTACCTCCCGCATGTGAAAGGTAAACTTCACTAGAAATAGCGGTAAAAAATAAATTAGAAGAAAAAAATATTTTACTCAATACATCACACAAATCAAGTATTTTCATTGGGTCAACAAAATTTTAACTTTCAGCCCTTATTAATTTGTATATATATGAAATAAGGAAAATTTTCTTGAAATTTTCCCTCAGGTAGCCATGAATATACCCTATAGCAAATATATCTCTGATTTTAGGACAACATTTTCACAAAGATACATAGCATCTTATATAATTAAAAACTGAGCGTTTGTACCTATCTATGTATGTTCAAGCTACTTCTCCCGAACGACAGTGAACTGAGCATCGAACCAGGTATCAATGGATTCAATACCTGGTTTTGAATCTTCCCGTCTTCATGTTTGGCAGTTTAACATAATCCTCTGATAATAATTTGTGGAAATATCAATTAAAAACTATTAATTATGACATTTAGATTTCAACAGAAAATCCCTATTTTTTTAAGGCTTTCCTCCATTCAAATTATTATTCTGTGCTTCATCTCAACTTTCCACTACAATGCTTTATTAAAATTTATAGCGTGAGGAAAATCATTGAGACGAAATATTTGTTGCCATTTTTTTCTCGAATATGAGCAAATAAAATTCTGGATTTTGTTTTAAAGGCTTTTTCTGTAATCGTAAAGTTTAAAAGGTTTCCTTTATGGTTATTTTTCCGCAATCTGCCGCAAAATTTTACTGTTTTTTTTTTTTTTTTTTGTCAAGACTGATTGTTGAACACGCATCACTCTTGACATAACTTTTATTTTCGAGGTAGATCATGCAAAGCTTGACGATGCAGCTGGTACTAAATTATAAAAGCTGTTTAGCATACAGTTATGGAATCCCTCCACAGCAGAAAAAATACTCCTGTATTTATTAATAAAACATTTGCATTTTTAAATATTCAAAAACTTCATCATAGCAACTTAATTCTATGCCTAAATGTCAGACTAGCTTTAAAAGAGCAAAGAGTTTTAAAAACTGCTTACTAACTACTAAAGTTAAACTACAACATATTTATATATGTAAAATTTGCAAACAGAATGGCTTTTTGTTTTGTCATTGCACAGCATTGGTCAAAAAAGCTGATACAAACAAAAGAAATCAAAATTTTTTGTGAGAGGGGGGAGGGGGAGAAGGAATGTAAAACAATTAAAAACTCTGGAACTGAATTAATAATTGCATTTGCTAATAATGCTGTAGGCTAAGATATCAAAAGCATTGGAAATCATGCCTAACAAGAATGATGTAAGCAACTACATAAAAACAGCTGATGTCCAGGAATATCAGAATGTTTACCAAGCGAACAACCTCAGTAAAGCTCAGAGAAATGTCACTTATTTATTGAAATCTATTACTACTAATATACAATATAAAATAATTACCGAGCAAAGGGAACGTCAGCTACTTTTTTAATGTACTTCACTAATCCTTCATTCTGATCTGAAAGAACTAACAAATCTGGGGCACAGTTCTTTAATATTGAACATGTCACTCTTTTAATGCATTTTTCTACAATCTAGAAAGTAATACATCTGGTGTTAATTTTTATTTTGAAATACTAAAGAAAATAAAGGAAACATAAATAGAAAATTTTTGGAAGTTCTAAAATTTTGAAGAAAGTCACTGAAATAAAAACATATAGTTTTGTAATTGCAACAAATCATTCGCATGAGAAGTGAAACAATGCCTGTGATGAAATTAAATTTATAAAAAACTTTAGTAATGCACAACAATTGTAAGTTATATTATTAATCGATATTTTTGTTAGAAGTTCTTTCATTAATAAGCACAGATATTCTGCTCTGAAAAAGTAAATCCACGAAACCCCAAAATACTTGTATGCTTTTGCACTTCAGTATATTGTTTTCAATCAGTAAATTGCATAGTTCCATATAAAGATTCCACAAGATCAAAATAATATAGCTTGGCTTGATTTTTTTACTTTACCCGTAAGTCAATTTATTATACAGAGTGCCGAAAAGTTTGACACATTTTAAAAATTCATAAAAAGGTAACAAATTGTTGTATGAATATTTGGTTTGCACCATAATACTTTATATTCTCAAGACTTTTTTATAACATCATTAAAAAGAAAAAAAAGAGAAAAAAGAAAAAAGTAACTTTAAGAACATTCACGGCTGTATCACCACAGTAAGAAAAACAAACGTCATGTGAGATGTTTAATTGTTTTGTAGAACAGAAAGCAAAACATTTCATTACCATAGTTTGTGTGATTGAAGCACATCTAAACGGTACTCAAGTTCATCCCATATCCACTAATGGTGAAACACTGAACTCTAGTTGAAAAGATTTTTCTATTTAAAAAAATGATTAAACACTTCACATAATGTTTGTTTTTCTTACCGTGACGATACAGCCATCAATAAATTACTAATAATTACACTTTGTTCTTTTCTTTTTTATAACATCATAAAAAAAGTTTTAAACCTGTGAAGTATTATGCATCAAAAACTGCATACTCATACGACAGTTTGCTTCTTTTCATGATTTTTTAAAATGTATCAAGGACTTTTCGGACACCCTGTACAATAAAATGGAAATGGTTAACATTTCTTTAATGCAAAACATCAAAAAATATACACAAAACTACTTTTAAAAAAAACAGTATAACCCAGATTTGACGATTGTCAAGGGACTGGAAAAAATTACTGTAAAATCAAGGATTTCGTTAAATCAAGGAGCATATACATTCAAGGCAGTTAAATACAGACTAGGGAAATGTATCATTAAATCGAGGAAATCATTAAATCGGGTATTGTTGAATCAAAATTATGCTGTATGTGATATATCACAAACATAATTTATGCTTAAATATAAAAAATTGAATATTAAAAAAGCAAACTTAGGCATTAATCAATACTTTTAATAACTTTTATGTCTTATAACACTAGTGCAGCCAAAATTTACTCTCTGATGGGAGGGTTATAATAGACCTTAAATTATGGGGAACATAGGGTGAAGTGAAATGGTAAAATATGTTAGTAGTAGCAACTTTCTGGAAATATTTCAATTATTTTATTTAAAAAAAAGTTGATTCCACAGTCAAAAAGTAAATACTTTTCAGATTTCGGTTCAGTATAACAGAAACTAGCTTCAAAATTTGATACTCATATCATAATATCATGTTGGGTATCAAAAAAATATAGAGATCTTGTTATTATTTCAAATAAAAATGGATGTATGCTGACGTTCTGTGCAGTATTTTTTATTTAATACTATTCATGCTTTGATTTTAAATGTTTATGACAATTTGTCAAGTGCATGGGGGAGGGGGGGGGCATGAATGACTAAATACAAGTAGTTTACTTCACTCATTTATTAAAACACGAGCAGCGTTGCCCGGTCTTGAATGGTCAGGGGTTTGGCCAGAGGAAATTTGGGTCTGTTAACGAACCCTTCACAAAAATCCGATCAACCAAAATGGACACTTCACACAGTTCTGATAAACAAAAAAGGATCTTTCACAAATTGTTTATTGAAAGAGCAAATCTGAAGTCAAAACAACGCATTTTTTCTTGTATGAAAACCTGATAATTTTTGGAACTTTTTTTAAAGTTAAATTAGAGGGATCAACTTATACAAAATCTAGTAATTTCGCAAAAAAAAAATAAGAAAAAAAATTGGCACTCTCGTGACACTTCTACGAGCGATAAATAACTACTACTGCCAAATAAATATAATGCTTGTTGTTCATTTCTTTGAAAGAAATTAGCAGCTGAAAGTCAGTTTGGTTTTAAATAATTTTGCTTGTTTGTTTTATCATAGCTATTTCTTTCTCCCCCACTCATGATTTATAAACAATAATATATATCAGCAAAATGAACTTAGAACTGCAAACGGATAGGATAGTAGTGGTGGGGGAAAATGTGATTGCTTCAGATAGGGTTACCAACTTCAAATTTATTGCCACTTAGCCTCTGGGTAGAGATTAGCCTCTGGGATTAGAAACTTAGCCTCTGGGATTAGAAAATATTTTCATCATTTTACCAGCTGGGCAATATTTGCGTTTTTACAGTGCAATGTTTAACTGTTATTTTGGGACAAAATTATATGGGTTTGATTTTTGGATGCTAACAAGGATGATTAACTTAAAATACACTTTTCTTTACGGTTTTTTTCCATTAGATGCCTACATTTTGAAAAATGCAATCTTTTTACATCTAGTATGAGAATCATATTTATTTTTTCAAGCTAACTTTGCTTTATTAGGATGCAAATAAATAAAAAGCCTCCTTGTTTTTGTTACAATGCTTATTTCAAATTTTTAAAGCAAAATTCCATTTTCTTTTATGAGTAAAAAATTAAAACGCTAAATATATGGTTTATTTATTTATTTATTTATTTTTTTTTTTTTTGCTCCAACTGTGTCACAACTGTGTCTCATTTTTATGATATGTTTATCATAGGACTCTAAAATGCAATTCTAAAATAATTTCATCAAAAATATTTCTTTTACAAGTCGTTTTTTATACTTTTGATGCTTTCACTTTCAGAATTGCAATCTCTTTGCACCCGCAATGGGAATAGGATTTTTCTAATTTTTTATGTTTAGTACGCTTTTTTAAGAGATAAACAAAAAAATCATGGAATTTATAAGTTTTAAACGAAATTCCATGATATTTAACCTTCTAGGCAGTGGCCATGTTTTTCTAGAATTTCGGATAGGTGTCATCAGGGCCGCCGTTTATCGGACCTATACCGGACCGTTACCAGACCTATAGTACCAGGGCCTGAAGCTTTGAGGGGCCTGTGAGGTCTTGAAACTGTCCAATAATAATGTTAACAGTTTCATTGAAAAAAAAAAATGAGTTTCTGAATTTCTCAGAAAAAAACCGAATTTGATATTACTCAAGAATTGATGAATTGCTTTAAAAGTCATAAAATTCCATTAGAAGACTGCAGAGGATAAGGGTTCGACAATGGTCGAATATGAAGGGCACTGTGAAAGGAGTCAAAAGCCAAACCTTAAACGAAAACCAACTTGCTCTATTTTCACCCTGTGGGGTCCATTCACTAAATTTAATTGGACTAAGATCAGTCATCTTAACTATTTTACTTTGCCTTACATATCCCTACTAGGGTGGAAGTATGCTAGTGCATGTTACGAACAAAAAAACAGATTAGTTGCGGATTTGTAATCCGGGCAGGTATACAAGTACTCATTGGATATTAAAGTAATGGAAACATACATTAATTAATTTTAATATAAATTGAAAAACTGATGTTCGGATGTTATTTTTGATCATTAATTTATATTTACTGGCAATTGATTATATAAGTCAAATGTGTGTGGTATTAATTTCAGCACTTAATTCAATGATATTTCACATTATATTACGCATGCCGGTACAATTGTTCTGCTTTAATTTTTACATAAGGTGCTTTTTATTTCGCAATTCGGACTTTTCCTTGTCAATCCAACTTCGCCTCACCGAAAGTTCCTAAAATATCATGTTTCCTCACTAATCTCAGCTATGACAAATTTTTCAATTTTTACTGTATAAAGATACTGCATTAAAAAAAAAATTATGTAAACTTCAAATTACAGTTTTTAAATTCACATTAAAATTAAAAAATTCAGTTTTGAGCAACTAAACAATGCAACATTACATATGAATGCAAGTTAAAACTTTTGATTTTGGAGATAGTAAGTGTGAGTGAGGAAATTAATCGACGATATAAAAATAATGAATGGATGGGGGGGGGGAATTATAGGGGCCGTGTAATTAAAATTGGTACCAGGCCCCAAAGCTGGTAGCAGCAGCCATGGGTGTCATCATCAAAATACCACACGAACCCATAAAGGGTCAGTCTTTTCTCACAGGGATTTTACCCCCCTTGCTAATCCGCAGAGGGTATGAAGTTCCTTCTGCTTCATTAGTGACGTGTGACATTGAAAGACAGTGCACCTGGGCATCAATGTTGGTACAAAAGAATATCTTTGGAATGCAGTTTCCAGCCTAGTTGCAACTTACCACATGCTATTTAACTAAATTTCAAAAAAGGAGAAATACTAAGCCTATTTGAAAGCATAAGTATGTTTTGATTTTCTTCTAAATTAGAATGTGGATCTCCTAAATAATAAGACAAAGAGACAAATATTTTAGTGCAACATTTTAATGATCTAATTATCTGTATACTTATGTTTTGAGAGCAGCTATTACTTTAATTCTGCCTATTAGGTCTTGTTTTTATGATATAACTGTGGCCTGTTAACTGTTTTTACTTTAATATGTTTAATTAGACTTAAAGTATGGCTTAAATTATTTTTTAAAAAAGACTGACAAAAAGCCAATATGCAGGAGTTATGTTTGAAAAACCAAATAAAAGTTTTTTTGTTACACTCCGAAACCTTTCTAGTGTTTCACTTCGTTTTTCTCTTCATAGCCTCCTTGAAAATCCCAGAAATTTCTTTACATAAAGATGATACTTTTCTTGATATTGGTTCTCTTATAACTTTATTTCTTATACTTCGCTACTACCTACAAAATGATCAGAAAAACTGTCTAAATCATTGTGTGAGTAACCATTCACATTATATCTAAAGCGTCTGCAATTATCAAGAATGCTTTGATGCGCATTTTAGCTTCAAGGTCTTCGAAACCCTATTTATGTCATACCTTTTTTAACTTCATTTTTTAAAGTTATATAGTTACTAAAATGTGGGCAAAATGAGCTTACATGTAAATATTAATACTATTAATCAATACTCTGCCAATACAGTAAGTACGCCAATAAATTCAATTTTGGATCCAAAACAACATTAGAAAAATATTTTTAAAAATATAATAAAAACGCATAGGAGTTATTGCTTCAAAATAAACCTTAATTCAAACGTTATGGTGAAAATTCACGTTTTTTGGGTAACTAGAAGTCTTTGGAAAATATTCAATTTATCTTTCACTCCTAATGAAACAGAATAAGGAAAAAAAATCATTGAATCATAAATAAAATGCTTACACTCGTGTGATAAGTGAGAAACACAGTATGAATATTAAAAATGCAAAAATAGTAATAAGAATAGCGGGCACATGTTTCGGCATTTTAAGAAGCCATTTTTTAAATTAAGCAAATTTAAAAATTAAAACTATGGTTAAAAAGACAGCTGTTCTGTGTCACAACGATGATAAAGCTAACATATAGTATACGTAATAAAGTAGAAGAATAACAGAGTGCAAATATGATGTAATGTCATTCATTTTTCATCAGATTTAATGATGTTATTTATTTTCTACCAGATGTTGGAAATTCTTGCTATTTGTATCATGTTGTTTTCTTCTAACGCATTTTCTGTTGAATTTTTTGAGTGGTTATTTACTGTTAATTAAGTTGAAATGAAAAGTTATATGTGCACTTTTATAAGTGCAACAGTGCACTTTTAATAAAAGTTCTTAAATATATTAGCGAAGAATGGAAAGTCATTATTTTTATTCCGAATGGAATGTAGCATTTGTTAACTGTTAACAATTTTCTGAGGAGCTAGAGAGGTGAAAAATTAAAAGACATGAACATCAGGTAGCAATTAGGGAGACTCATGGGGGTATTACTCCCTAACATATTTAAACAATCATCGAAAACGATCCTTCTTTCCAAATTTTTTAAACAATTTCTTCTCTAATTCTTTGGCGTAAAATCGTAGTATCGACCTTACTTTGAACACCAATAACCAGTGGCATACAGAGCAGCGTCCCCCCCCCCGACCCTCGTGGCATTGGGGGGGGGGACTCTGAAAGAACACTGTTAAAATTAAAATACAATTTTTCTTGCGGGGGGGGGGGTACACTTATTAATTTTGCAAAGGGTGGGAGGGGGTGCACCGAAGCCTGTATGCTACTGTCAATGATATTACATTGAACTCTTTTAGTTACTTTATTTTTTTGAACTTTCATTTCGCCTTTTTAAAGAAAGTTTCTGAATTTTTTTTTTCACATTCAAAGTTACAATTTTTTATACAGTAAAACTCGATGTTACGTCTCCTAAGTCTTAGTTTTCCCCGCATTTCGACTTTTTTTCATATTTTCCGTACTTTAATAATGTTAATTTAAATAAAAGATTTTTATTTATGAATTTCTCTCCTGTATTTTACTTGCTCTATGGGAGGAGAGAAAATTTTTTAAAAAATACTCTAAAAGAAGCAAAATGCTTCCTTTTCTGCTTTTTTAAAGCTAATCCATGCAGTGAAAAGTTAATCTGTGAAAACATCCACTATTATGGACTATATTCACCCTAAATACCCGGATTTGCAACTAAGTGTGTTAAATTAATCTAAACTGGTATGTACAAAAATGTTCTTTTCATAAAATATAGATATTATACCTTTTTAAAGAGTCACCTTCACTACCTTTACTTTTTTCTCTTTGATTTTTGCTTTTCATGCATTTCTCGTATTTTACGCTTTCCCGTATTTTAAACTTTTTTATTCAGTCCCTTGAGAAATGTAAAATAAGGATTTCCCTGTAGCATTTTTATTTATAATTAAATTCATGCATTCCTTACTGCATAAAAAATTTATTTATTGATACTAATTTTGTGTATTATGGTGTTATATTTTACGACGATTCGTTAGTGTTCTTTTTGCTATATTCCTAGACAACTGAAGACAACTCCTCCACTTCTCTCCCGAACGGTAACAAGACCTTCTCGGATTTGGTGTAAGATGTGGAGTGACATTCCAACGCCATCTAACTAAGAAATCTTAAACCGCGTATAATCGAAACCGTGTAAAATAAACCCGCGTAAATGAAGGGTCTACTTTACTAATGTATTACTTTTTGTATTAGTAGAGTATGATAATTAAAACCCGAGGTATTTTATATACCACCATGTACTTTACTTCTACCCTCCAAATATACTTTTCTGCCTGCTTGGTAATTTTCGTAGTATCCATGTTTTTCGATTATCCATGTACCGTATTTTCGGGAATAAGAGCCGCACCCGGTGTATGCGCCGCATCGTAATATTTTGTACCAAAAAAAAAAATTTAATGTAAGCGCCGCACCCGGTATAAGCGCCGCACCCGTTATAAGCGCCGCTCCCGCCATTAAACAACTTAAAAGCAGTTAGTAGTAAAAAAAGGCTGGAATGAAATGCAAATAAAAGAAATATTTTTAATTAACCTAACAATAGAAATTTTTACTATTAATATATTCTAAATACCTGGGGAGGAGACATTGGTTGGTTATCCAGAGCGCGGGACGCGGACCCTTCTCCTCATAGCGCTCCACGTTTTTTTAAGTGGTCGGCGCCACTATAGGCACGCTTTGATCAGTGGGTCGCATCCACTACAGGCACGCTTTGATCAGTGGGTCGCATCCACTACAGGCACGCTTTGATCAGTGGGTCGCATCCACTATAGGCACGCTTTGATAAGTGGGTCGCATCCACTACGGATCGGCGATTCAGAATCCGTCGAATTCACTCTCCTCGCTGTCCGACGCAAATAGCCCCAAGAAGCCTTCATCTAACTCCGGACTATTTTCTCCATCGTCGGAATCGCCATCTTCCTCCGCTACATCCGGGACTGGGGGAATTATTCCTGCCTGCTCGAAGCCAGAAATGATGGTGCTAGGCTTCACAGCATTCCAAGCTGCATCCACCCACTTGGCCACTTCTCCGAACGATGCTTTCCTGAGATTGCCCCCCTTCGTGTAGTCGTGAAGACCGTTTGCCATCCATGACTCCCATTGTTGCCGCATGTGGCACTTGAAGGCATGATTGGGAGCCAAATCCAACGGCTGCAATTTCTTTGTCAGCCCACCCGGGATGACTGCTAGGGAAGCCGAACATGTCCGAGCGCACTCCTTCACAGCGTCGGTCTTGTGCGCCGCCATGGAGTCGAAAATTAGCATGCCACTCGGCTGGAAGAAAGAGCCTTTTCTCTTGCGCCAAACTTCGTTGAGCCAGTCCAACATCAGAGGCTCATTCATCCAGCCCTTCTCGTTGCAGCGTATAACGAGGGACGATGGGAAGGTGTCCTTGGGGAGCGTTTTTCGCTTAAAGATAAGCATAGGTTTTAACTTCTCCCCGCTGGCCGTACATGCTAAAACACAGGTAAACGAAGTCTTTTCGTTTCCTGTGGTCGTAATGGGGACGCTCCTTTTCCCAGCAGAAGTTACTCTTCTTGTCGGCGGGCAGTCGAATGTCAAGGGGACTTCATCCATGTTCACAAGTTGTGATGGCTGGAAGTTCTTTTCAATCTTCAGCCTTTCGACGTAGGCCAGAAACTTCTGCTTCTTTTCCTCCCAATCGGCCGGAAGGCTTTGCCCCACAGTTGTCCGGAACCTGACAGACAATTTGTTTCTCTTCATGAAGCGGAAGCACCAATTCACATTGCCTTTGAAATTGGCGATGCGCATGTTCGCAGCGATGTTCCGGGCCTGAATTCGGACCCTAACAGTTGAAAGGGAGAGTCCTTTTGAACGCTGCTCCAAGATCCACTTTTTGAGGTCTCGCTCCAACTCCGGCCAGTGAGCTGCTCGTCCCCGGTTAGCACGTTTTGCCTTCGGCATTGCTTCGATCGTGGACTTTTCTGTCCTCCAACGGCGAACGCATCTCTCATCGATTGCAAATAATCTGGCCGCTGGACGATTTCCTATTGATTCTGCCTTCGAAACTACTTCTAACTTGAAGGCTGCAGTATAGCTTCTCAGTCGTTTAGGAGCCATTTTAAAGTAACTCGGTGAAAAAAAGATAAGCAAGAAACGCACGAACGGGACAGCAAAAAAAAAGCGACGATGTGAGTGACTAAAATTAGAGCTAGGAGACGGAGAAACAAGTTTCCAATTAGGTCGCTTGACCACTCTGAGCAATCCACTTTTCTGACAAGGTAAATCCCCTTTAGAGAACTGGAACGGCTACCCCCCTCCCGTAATAGAACTTTTGCTAACAATGCTCCTCCCCTGACCCACTGTCCCCCCTTCGCTCCGATGGTGTTTGCTCGCCCACGTGATTCTGCGTTTCTCTCCTCCGTGAAACACGTGCAATCGCTGACTCACCTCCTCTCCCTCCCCGTTTCGACCTCGTCGCCTTAGGTCGAAGGGCAAAGGACTTCGCAAAATAAAAGAATTGATGTGGCGCCATCTATTGGCAGCATTTTCAACTTTTTGACAAAAACTCAGATTTTTTTTTTTACTTGAAAAAAATAAAAACGACACTGTACCCGCCGCACCCATTATATGCGCCGCACAGGCATTATTTTTACTTTTTTTCTTGTATGCGCCGCGGCGCTTATTCCCGAAAATACGGTACACCCATGCATTAATTAGCAGGGATAATCGGGAGTACAGTGTACAAATAGATCAAGAGATAGGTAGGTAGATAGATATCATACGGTAATCTTTGTCAAAAAGCTGAGCTGCTTTTCATATTAACCTAAAGGCTTATGATGCTAAGAAATTAAGACATGACTATACTTTTCAATAAATTGTAAAACCAATAAAAATAAATTCTTTGAACAACATACATTTTAACACTTTCAAATAAAATAAACTAATCTAATTTTATACTTGCTTCTAATAAGGAATCTAGATTGCTAATAAATGGTATTTCAGCTTCCACCATGCTAAATTCACTTGCATGCTGTCGTGTTCGTGAATTTTCAGCTCTGAAGACAGGACCAAAATTATAAACAGGTCCCATAGCACTGCAAGACAGAAATTGAGTTACATTCAAGAGAAAATGCTATACTTCAATTCAGGACACTGAATTTAACAATACATCTTTTGAAAAGTATAATTTAAAAAATACCATTTTTTGACTACTAGTCAATTAATACAAAATCACTAGAATTGCAGCTGCAAGCGAAAAATACTGCCAACGTTTGAAGATGCATCACATACTTGATTTTCATGGCATTTTTCAACAGAAGTTTTAAGAGTTACCTGAGAATTTTATTTCATGAGCAATCGTTTCACAGGAATAATGTTGCTGATGTTTAGACTTGCTTTTACAGTTGAATTTTTATTGATGGATTTAAAATTGAAAACATTCAAAAAAAAATAATAATAATAAAAACTATCACATAAAAAGCATTTTCTCCAATTTCACACCATTCAGTTTTAGCCTCAATAAAAGTAAAAGTATTGAATTTTCTTTCATCCTTTAGCTGTTAGCCTGAATCTTTAGGGGTGGCATGACATAAGATGTAAAAATCCTTAATTTACCATGGTAGGTCAATATTTGTGCAGGGGTGGTCTATCAGGTGTAAGCCCAGCAGAACCTCTTGCTGTTATTGAGCCATGGTTTCCATTAAAGTTGCATAGTTTTCAAAATGCGAAAACACTATCTAAAATCTATATAAATAAAGCAGAGAATATATATGTGTGTGTGTGTTCCCTATACAAATACACAGTTTTAGTCGGATCTCCACCAAATTTAGCATTGGGGTACGTGGGCACCCAAGAAGGAACGTAGGAGAGTTTTCAAACGTCAAAAAAGAACTGAACCATTCAAATTCAAATTTAATGGTTCTTTCTACCTGAAATAATTACCCAACCAGTTCAATTTTAACGCCATTGGAAAACCCACAAAAAATACCCATACAGTTCATCCATTTCCTTCAAATAAAAAATAAAGGCTGTAAAATCACCGGGAAAAATAAATAAGAAGCACAGCTAAGACTAATGGAACAGAAATTTTAAATCGGAAAATTATCATTTGCGCGATCTCATTTTAAATTAGCATTCATTAGGTTGCCACTTTTTTCCTCGACAGTTACTAAATAATTTTTTTTTTTTTTTTTTGAGGTAAAAATTTCCCTTTTTGATTATTATTTAGTGATTTATCTTCTTTCTTTTTTTTTCAGGATTTTAGTTGTATTTATGGAGGGTTTCATTTAATTTTTTCAGGAACTTCTTTCTTTGAGAATGATTATTTTGATGGGAAATTTTGTAGTTTTTTTTTTTTTTTTTTCTGATTGAAACCTGATTGTTGAACATGCGTCACGTGACAAAACTTTTATTTTCGAGGTAGACCGTGCAAGACCGGGCAATGCAGCTAGTATGAAAATAAAGCAAGTCAATAAGTAAATATATAAACAATGCATGATCCAAGAGAGGATTGACACAAGCATGGTGATATTTAACTTAATCTTATTGTAAGTTTTAGCTGAGTTGTTTAAACTACTGTTAAGTTCAACAACACTAAAACGTAATGGGTATATCTCCCCAATAATGCATTTATTGGGGGGAGGGCACTTGTTCAATTTCGAAAATCAAACTTTTTTTTCTCTATAATAAGTATAATTCTAAATTTTTTACGTCAAATCAAATACAAATAACTACTTTGTATTTATTTCTTTAAAGATGTCATGGCAAAACTTTGAATGAGTTTTCAGTTGCAGACAAAATACATTGAGGCATTAAAAAAAAATATGTATCCTTCAACATTCGACATTTTGGTAGAGCTTTTTTTTTTCTTCCCAACTTAAGATTTTTTTCTGAAGAAGTTTCGAACTCAGCTTAAACCCTGATATTCTGGCTTTGTATTTATCATAAAAATTTAACATTGAAAAATAAAGGAGGGGGGGGGGGTAAAAGTTTTCAGAGCATCATATTGTTTTTTTAATTCAAAATGAAACTAAATGTAGAAAATCAAAATAATTAACATTTCTTTCCCTACCCTTTTTTACTTTCACTAATTTTCTACTTTTTTAATTGAATTTACACCTGGTATGGTCTAGTCTTTGTATATTAAACTCCTTCAAAATGATCACGTCTGTAAAAAATTCCAAGGAGTTTTTCTTGCCTTGGGAAAACAAATCCTAGCTATAACAATCTCTTTAGATATAAGTCACTGTCAATACATCTGTGCTGAGCCGGACCTTCCTTTAAACAGCAAAAAAAAAAAGGTTGTGTTAGGATTGCACCCAGTGAAAAAAGACTGTTCCTAAAAGCAATACCAGTTTAGCAGACAAGACAATAATTTAAATTTTAATCCATACAGTTTGTATCTTCTCACATTTCTTTTGGTACAAAGCAGAATAAAATATTACCTTGCCATGGCTTCTAGATGGAGTTGTCCAGACACAGTCATATATGCTTGGGAACCAAAGTACTCTTCGGTTTCAGCTGATGGTTCTTCATCGATATCTGAATCATCTGATAATTCTTTGTTGATGCTTGCTACCTCTGGCAGTTTACCGTCAATGCATTTGGAAATGGTTGTCCCAGGTTGTTTAGGAGTCACTTCCTAGCTTATAAAAAGAAAACTCATTATGTGTTTAGTTACATACTAAAAAGTTAAAACCTGCCTTTTACAACTTCGTTAAAATTTTTGATGCGAAAATACTTTGAGATTGAGTTAATTTCTGTTCAAAAAACAGCATTGTACAAACCATCATGTCTAATAATACTAAATCATTATCATCGACTTTGACGGTATTGTTATTTATGATTAGTCTCTTTTATTTAAACACTTTTGAGGGATTATAAATATGAAGTTTATTGAAAAAAATAATACAGTAAAGAAAATGCAATGGGGGTGTTACCTTCAGTCAAAAATACTACTTTTAATCACTGAAATTGATAGAACAAGCAAAAAAAAAAATAACATGGAGTCAAAAAATACTTTTATTTTCCTAACATTTAATTTTTAATTAATTTTTTAAATGTCTGATTTCTAAAGCAACATATGTCATCGAGTGACGTCAAAAGTGAAGAAAGCCATCTAGAAACAGAGCGTGTAGTTGTCTTTTTGGGCAAGGTGATTTTTTTTTCACTGCAAGCAATTATTAGTCGAACGAGAATTATTAGTTAAGTAAAATATCCATTTGGTGAAGTTTGGCAATGTCCTGAAACTTTATTTTGGTAGCCCTTGTGACTTGTTCAATTGTGACGTCGAAAATGAAAACAATGACTGAACTTCTTTTAAGATTTTAAGAGAGAAAATAAGTCAAAATTATGAAAAAGAAAAGTAATTCACTCCATCTTTTCCATTACGCTCTTTCAGAATTTTTTTTTTTAATGGGAAACAACCCAATTGTTTCAAAAAGGTTTTGTACATGCGAGCACAAACAATTGAGGGGCTGACATGGGGAAGACAATAAATCACAAAAAGTAAATTTTACAGGGGAAGCAAAAGATGCCAGGTCAAATACTGTGAACTAGATACAAGAACCATTTTCCATTCCTCTTAAAAACTAAACCATTTTTACTAATTGGCTTACTGTTTATTCCATGCCATTGGCTTGAGTGCTTACTGTTTTTTCTGTGAAAAAAAACAAAAAACTTAAAATTTGTGACTTACTGTCTTCCCTATGTCAGCCCCTCAATTGATGAATTGACGACATGCAATAACTTGCATTACATTGCCTTCATCCCACTTTATCTGCTACCTATCTAAAAGCCCAATACCTGCCAGACACATTCTTAGCAAACTTTTGTAAAAGCCTTTCCTTCAGACTTTAAAGGGAATCAAATTAATGTAAAAATAATTTCCTTGGTATTATGGGCTGCCAGAATTGAAGGAAAAAAACATTTAACAAAAGTTTTAAAAGAAGAAAGCAAAAAGAAATTCAATTTACCTGACTTGCTTTGACTGAAAACACTTCTCCGGCCCCTTCGCAGTCATTTACTGTTATTATAGGAGTGTGTAAGAAACAGAAGCCCTGTTCCTGTAAAAGAAGAAAAGCATAAGCTAGAAGATCAACAACAAATGAGCTGATGTGTGCATCACATGACTTTTATTTTTCCTCTAATTTAACCTCATTTCCCCATTATTGGCAATTTTAATGTGATTCAATAGTTTACTCTCTAAATATCACCAACGTTGGCCAAATTGAAACACATTTTTTTTAAAAAATCGCCAAATTGGCAACAAAACTTGGCGACCAAAAGACTGGCGATATATCACCAACTGTCTGCCAAATTATAACACCACATGAGTTTACATCGTAATTAACAATGATTTCCCCCAAAAAAGGGGTAAAAGACCCCTTTAGGAAACCCGAATGCAACCAAAGGGGGAGGTGCACAACTAGACCCCACTAGGAATCTACGTACCAAATTTCAACTTTCTAGGACTTACCGTACTTGAGTTATGCGACATACATACGCACATACATACATACAGACATCACGAGAAAATTCGTTGTAATTAACTCGGGAATCGTCATTATGGATATTTCGTGTGTCTATATGTTCTTAGGCACTTATGGTGCACTTGTGGTCGAGTCAAAAAAAAAATATTCATTCAGGGGTGAGTAAAATGGAAATTAAGGTTGATTTTTGAGTGGAAATTTTTTTCGCGAATACAATACTTCCTTTTTTGTAAAAGGAAGTAAAAACTGAGCCCAATAGAATTAGTTTATACCGAATTCAAAATTTAAGAAACTAAATTTCATAATATAATTGAGAATTTGTCTCACATTTATACAACATGGAAACTCGCATATAAGTAAGAAGTAATTCATCACGGGGATGAAGACTGTTTATTTATGTATCTGTAGCTCAGACGAACCTTTATTAACATTCTGTTCCCATCAACGCTCTGCAAAAACACCTGATAGATTCTTTTAACTTTTACAGTGCTGTTGACGGTGGTATGACATGAGCCAGAAACTTGGTGAATCACTAGCTATATTTCCCATTACTGTTCAATATTCTATAGATCATGCTTATAAATGTTTTTAACTTTTGAATAATTTACGCTAATTCGGTGTAAAATGCTATGACGAGCAAGTTGAAGAAAAAGAGAAATTTCATAATTGATTTAAAAACATACAAAATTGTTTCTTACTTGAAAGAAGGTGTGTACAGCAAAAGATGCAACATTCCTGATGCGAAGAATTGACGAAAACTTCCTTGTCCTAGGTCTCAAGTGCAAATACTGTCTAACATACTCTGGACTATACTTCTGACCATATGCGAAAGGATAATCCTATTTTTAAAAAATACTAAATTAATTAGATCATACAACATATTTACATAGTAAACAGTACATGGGAGTTTAGGGTTCATTATTTTCTTTTCTATTCACAGGAATCAATATCACATTAATGATGAAATATTCTGATTAGGATATCATAAGGAGATAGTGTTTAATTTCCAAATTCGGAACAAAATCAAGTTCTTAAAATGAACTATAAATTTATGAAACACTTGTTAGCACTGAATAGTGTTCTTTTTTTAGCAGAGGTTGAAAACATTTTTTTTTTTTTTTTTGCTCTAAAAAAATATATTTTCCATCAAAAATATTCACACAGGCAAAAAAACAAAAAGAACTCACAAAATATCAAGTAAAAAGTTTAAAAAATAATCCGCAGGTCAACATTGTGAATTTATAATTACATAGTGAAATGTTTACACACTACAGTTGAGTCTCAACTTACGCAAAGGATGTGTTCCAAGACCACTCACGTAAGTCAAAATTTCGCTTTGTGGAGTGTACTTTTATATAACACACCTAGTTATTTTAGGTATTTTTGTAAACACCTCTCAAACTGTTATATACCATGTCTAAACTATATATTACCATTTTTTACATAAAGAAATGAAGTTTTACTGTATTTAAAAAAAAAATTGTATTATTCAACATAATATATTGTTACAATATACAAAACCAAGATCAATGGGAAAAAGAGGAAAAATAAAACAGTACCCTAGGTAATGTGTGTAGTAATAATAAATGCAGCACTATAATAGTACGATACAGTAGATATAGTAATTACGCAGGGGCGGCATTTCAGCATTTCATTTGGGGGGTCGAGTTTCTTAAATATGTATTACCACAGTGCGGTAACAAACACACATTAGCTAACAAGAAGTGGTCATAAAATCGGTTTAATATGAATAAAAATTAGTGCTTAGACGCAATTAAAATTCTGATTCATTTTCTAATAAGTTATCATACAAAACATCTTGATACTGATTTTTTTATACCTTCTGGAAAAGTTTTAATGCATGTTTTTTGGAATTCAGAAGAGCAGGGAATCCTCTTAATATCAGTAACCAGTGTCATGCTGTTTTGCCAGTACAGCTAAATAGAAAAGGTTTTTTCTTTCTTTTGCTCATTGTGCTTCGAAAAGATTTCTCTAACCTAACAAAAAATTTTCTCTACCATCTGAGCTGATTGGAATAGTTAAAAAATAATTGAAGTAACAAAGTTATGTATGAAAACACTTTTTATGTCTTGCTCTTCAAAATCACACAGGCAACTTAAAAAATTGCAAGGAGCTTAATTTTTCATCATTGAATAATCTAGTCTCGTGGGCGCACTCAGCTTCAATGAGATGTCAATGACCACCAGCTCTGTTATTCACTATTCCAGGCTGAAGAGTCCACAACAAGGACGGAACTGCAGTCTCTGGATGTGATAACTGGTCTGTCGGTATATTGCCTGTAATTTTTCTTGCCTAGTGCTAAAAATTTTACTCATAATTGAAACATTTTATTTTTCGTTTTCAAAAAATCCAATCCAGATAATATAGAGCCTACCATGCAGAAAAATAATTATCATCAAATCTTGTGTTAATTTTATTCGAAAAACAATCTATTACTTCATACAAAATATTAAAAAATCAGTGTTTGACTTCACATCATCATGTGGATTTTTCTTTTTTTAGCGCCTTTTTCGAATTGGCTCGGAGGAAGAATTTTTTTGAAAACATTTCACCATTGATTGAAATATGCATCTATGTAAAATCTATTTTCAATTTCAATTGCAGATTGAACTATGGTAGTATGAATGCACAGATCAATTGTAGATTGAACTGTGGCTTGAATAATCCGAAAATTAAGTGTGGCGGATTGAAGATGTTTTGATAGAGTAAAGCATTTTTAAAACACTTTCCGCAATAGAAACAAATTGAATAAAAATTCAAATGAAGTCATACATGCTGAAGGGCATGAGCTTTTGAAAGAATCGTTTTGCAATAATTCTCACAGTTGTCAAATCACTACTTTGAAGTTATAGAGGAAGGTTCTTATGATTTTAACTCTTGAAGACCATCTTGTGTCACTTCGAGATTGCATAACTATAGAGTCCCATAAAAGGTATTTGTTGATTTTTTTTTTTTTTTTTAAATTCAATAAGCACATACATTTTTAAGAAGTTTCTATAAAAGCAGATAATGCATTGAGCAGCTGAAACGTGTTTCTAGCAAAAGAAAGCGATGAACACTCATTAAATAAATATACACTTTTTTTAAAAAAATGCGTAAAAGTGAATGTAAAATATCAAGGACTTTCCTTGTGTTTACCTTGCAGCCACACCACTTTGAACGGGCCTCTCCTATTGGACATACCATCGTTACACTGGGCACACAAGTATGAAATATTTAGCCGAGAAAAGGCCGAAAAATACTTCGTGAATTTCTAAGTTATCATCCAAATAACGAAAAACACTTTTTCTAGTCTGGGAATGTGTCGAGCTTCATCAAATAGTGAGAACCAGCGAGATTTTTTTAATGAACATTGATTTCCGACTTACATAAATTGAATTCACCCATTTTCTATCATTCTGCTTAAAAAATTTGGGGGTGCGACCGCCCCCTCTTGACCCCCCTATTTGCCCCCCCTGTAATTACGTTAAAACTTTAAAGATGAAGATGATGAGGATTTACACTGAGCAATCAGATTGTTATCAGTCTCCTCTTGATACTGTATGGACTTTAGGCAATTTGTCAGAAGAAGAGGAATAACAAGAAAGAATGATAAATTATCTTCTGCATTCTGCCGAAATTATTCTGCTAAAAATTTTTGCTTTGTGGGAAGAAATTAGCCTCAGCTCTAAAACTCATTACTCCTGAAAAACTTGCATTATAGCCATTTCAAATAAGTAAAATTGTGTTGTAGCAGGAGTTGATTGTATTGGGTTCCCTTTAGCATAACATCTTGATATGATAAACAAAAAACAATGTAACAAAGCAAGCACTGGGTTTACAGCTAATACTTCAAAAATATAACACCTAATGAAAGAACAAAGTTATATTTGAAAGAACACTATCACGATATTCTTACAAAATAACAAGAATGAAAGATACACATTACTAAAAATAAATAAGAACTTTTTTCTCCCTTTAGTGTCCAGAATCCTAAGCACCACATGCACTTAAATACCAATACTAAATCATTCTGAGGGATATTAAGAATGCAGCAATTCCTTATGTATGAGAGCATAAGTAATTTAAATTCAACAAGGTTATCCAATACTATACAAGAATTTGACAAAAAATAGAGTTGTTTAAAAAACCTCGTAAAGAAATTAAATGCCTAAACAGCACCTTCACAGTAGTACAATATTCCCTCAATTAAATTATTTTAAAGAAGTCTGGTTTTTTAAATGAAAATAAAATCATAAAAATCTTACAGAAGAAATATATCCAACTTTCAAAACACAATTCAAGTTGTCTCATCATGACTCTTCCATGCTTTTAATAGAGATCAAATACAAAGGTTTCTTTTACATTAATACTGATTTCAAAACGATTCTGTGTAAGGAACAAATTGGTAATTTATACAAAGTTGCACAGAACTCTTTCTTTTAGCGAGATATTACATAAATGATTAATAACCTCAATTAAATAGTAATCTAACACACCAGCTTTTTGCAGAGAATTGAAATTCATAAAAAAACTTGCAATTTATTTAAGGATAGTGAAAACCTTTGTTTGTTTCTTTTCTTTTTTTTTTTTTGAAATTGTTACGAATTGTAACAATTTCAAAAAAAATGGTCAAGCGTGGATGGCTAATTATCGGAACTTGTTTTCCTAATTAGTCGAGGCGAAACCCCCTGCTTTTAGTTTTAGGTTTGAGCTCTTGTTTATTGTTTATAGTTTAGCATGTGGTGCTTTTGCTCAATGTTACTTTATATTGCATGTACTGGAGCTTAAACATTCTCTTTTAGTTCATAGTTAAAATTTTGGTCTTTTGACCATATTTAATGAATCCTCCACGGCTGATGAGCTCTGGATTCAAATTTTATCTTTTCCTATTTAATAGCTATTTGCAATTTTCTTTTTTATCAGCATTATTTTTGTATAATTTGTTTAATATTTGGAATTTGGTTAGCTTTATATAGATATATATATCACAAGGTTCTGTGAGGCCACACTTTATCAGCCTGAAGAAAGCACCGCATGTAAAATAAAAAGATCCAATGCTTCTACAAATTAAATATACCTAAGTTTCTGAATATCAGCTTGAATGCTTAAAATTTCCTTAATTTAACGAATCTTTAAGTTAATAAATTTGGAAGAAAAAGAATAAGACTCCCCCAAGAGTAATTTTACTAACTGAATGGCAGCCTCCAATTTCCTTCCAACTAGCTGCATGAAATTCAACTGTCTGACCTTTGTGAGAACTGTTAACTAGACTACCTTCTACTTGGATAGAGCTACCGTAACTGGGACACCTGGAAGGAAAATTATTTGTTAATGGAAACTAGCAAGAAAACAAAATCATATGGTTTAGTGAAGAAAAAATATATTTTGATAAGATGTATACTTGAAAAGAAAACTATAAGGAGTGAAAAAATTTTCTCCCTTACACAATAATATTCTCAGTAACTGGTTCTTAGGTGTATGAGTTTCAATTTTTTTTTCTTTTTTCTTTTTTTGTAAGGAATTCTAAAGTTTCATTTTTAAATGATCCACCCCAAATAATGCAAGTGACGATTTTGCTTATTCTAATAGTATCATAGTGATAAATATCATAAAGGTATGAAAAAATGAATTTTTTTTCTGATGGATTGGACAAAAGACAATATCGACATCCAAAATAAATTAACTAATGAGCAAAGGAACAACAATTGAATAACAGTAGAAAAAGTCTATGGCCCCATTCGTCCTCTTGCTTTCCAGTAGCATTCTCAAAAACTTGTGGAGTACAGCATAGGGCAGCGCTTCAGATGAATACAATCCATACCTTCCCGAAAGGTACAGGGTATGGAGTGAAAAAATAAATGAATAAAATCATAGGTTCATATTTATGTAAAAAGAAAGTTGTAAAATTATGTGTGCACTTTCTAGAAAAACTAAAGTCATATAGATTTAGTTTTTTTTTTAAATAAAATGAAAGCCCTTTCCAACTCTTCTCTAGCAATACCCATTTTTAAAAAAATTATAGTGATATATTTGCTTTATACATCTGGGATGAATTTGTAAATTTTTCAGTACCCAAAGGTCAATGAGAATCCAGAGTCATGGTTAATTATTTTTATAAATATGGAATTTTTTCCACCAGAAAAGTACCACAAAATGGATTTCCCTTGTTTTCCAGCACCAACTCACTACTGATGCACAAATATAAATAAATATAATATTATTAAGTAAAATATATATAATAATATTAAGTAAATTTGAATAAAAAGTTCATATATTTTCTAAAGTTCCTTTGTTTCTTGGTGAAGTTGCGATTTGTGCGACAATATGTATTAAAACACTAAAAGAACTTAAATAATATTTTGAAGCGTCAAGGCAACGTCTCATTCTCATATAAATGATGGCCGATGATCAAGATGATCAAGTAACCCGCGTGTTTCAGTGTTTCAAGAATGAAACTCGTGCCACGGCATGATAATTTGATATAATAAGTTTTGGTAATGTTTAAAATTCAGGGAAAATCTTTATTGTGACAAGGTTGAACTCAATCTGGTAACTTAATTCTGTTTTACTGGTAAGACTCATTTTAGGAGAATGAAGAAATGTAAAAATGGTCAACAATGATCGCTATCTACTGGAGTTAAGGATTAATCCACTGGAGTTAGGGTTAAAACTTAAACTGCCAAAATATCATCAAACATTCAATTGCTGTGTTCAAATGTAGAAGCAAATTTTCACTCATCATACCATGAAGGGAGACTTTCTAGTTGATCATAAAAGCAATAACTTCAATCAACAAGGGTTTAATGTAATTCTAGTACAGTTAACAATTAAAAAGAAAGCAGATCACAATAAAACTTATTTTAAAGTTTTGATTTCAAAACATAAATTGAGAGATTGAAATACTTCTTGTTCTAAACAACAAAATAATAAGAATACATACTGTTTGTCAGCTGCAATTAAAACTTGCAATCTTTCTGCACTACTACCATCCACTAAATCTATAAAGTAGATTTCTTTGTGTTTTCTGAGTGCTCGAACCCAACCCTAAGGAGAAAATATTGGAAGATCAAAATATGTTGAGCAGACAAAAAATTTCAAATATACAACGGATGCACTAATTAGTTATCAATAATCTATAATCCGTCATTTTTCCGAAAATATTGAAAAAATAATTAGCAGAAAAGCCACTTTTTACTTAAATTTTTTTTAATTATGCCTACAATGGAAAAAGTGAGATAATTTTTCATTTTATTCATGGTCACCATGTTTGAACAAAGTTACACATAAACTTACATTTTGACACCAGATAGTAAACCAGTAAAATATACATAAAGCACTTAAAAACTGAACGTTTCATTTTAAAAGTAAAAATCAATATAACTCAGCATTTGAATTTTACAATTTGTAGCATACAATAGAAACCAACCTATCTTTTATAAAATAGTATTATTTAACCTTTGAGTATAACTTGTCTCCAACAAAACACGACACATCCTTGGTTTTCATTTGTATTGTCATATGCTCTTTTGCCGCATCTTTTCTCGTGAGAGAAAACATTTTTCTCACAATTCTTGAATGAAGTGCCACCTACTAATAGATTTTTCATTTACAGTTTTATATAAAACTGAGCCATTGATTGTCAGTAAGGTCCAAAAAAATTACTAAAGCTCGTGCAAATTTTATTTCAAAGTGTAAAAATCTCATTTCACAAGTGGCCTCTTGGCATTATATAATGAGGAAAAGATGATGGTCTCTAAATCTTTGACCACAAGCTATATACAGTTTGAAATCCTTTTACAGAATATGTTTTACATGTTCTGTAAAAGCAAGCATAATTTTTGCAAGCCATAATTTCCCCAAAAATGAAGGAAAAAATGCCAGGGATTTTATGAGATAAAATTTTCACAAATTTTATGCCCAAAGCAAATTTTATTTTTAAAAAATATTTCGTGAGGCCTAAATTTTCAGGATTACAACTGGCTTGTAAAATTCGTGAGAATTAATAATTTTACATAAATAAAACTGATATAATGTCATACATTTCCGGGTGGTGACCGGAGCAGGATAGTCCCAACGTAGTTCATGGGTGTCGTAAGAGGAAACTAAAACGGACACCCAATCGAAGGTGTGAGGCACCGTGCTGATGGATGAATGGCATCTGGGTTGTATGATGTCTGAAAGGTCCCCTCGAGAAACTGGGGAAAACCTCGTTGTATTTTGCCTTACACTCGTACAGGGTGGTCGTGCAGGTGTTAACCTTTTACCACCTCACAGTTCCCAGCTCCAGTTGAGTTGGAGGCTGACTTGAAGGGATGTAATGATGTACTATAATAATACTGTACAGTAGATCCAGTAATGATATTTGTAACTTTGAAAAATGAAGATGTTGATGATTTATGTTGCATAATCAAATCTAATATATTTTTAAATACAGTTGCTTCGCTAGTTCTTTTATAAAGTATCCATCTATGGCAACACCACTCTTCCTGGTCTCTCTAATTCTCAATACAAAAGCAGTTTCCATTTTCATAATTTTTGCATTTTGCTTAGACATTACTCTGCAAGCTTTTACAGATTTCCTTTTTCTTGACTTTTAATTATACATACAAAACTTTCACTAACACCTAATTTGCGTGATACCTTTGATGCATTTTTTAGTTGTTCAAGCACAACGAGATCCTTAAGCTTTCCTTTAACTATCAGAAACTTTCTCTTTTTCTTTCTATCGTCACAAACTTTAGATGAAACAGCCCTCTTAGGTGTGTTATATTTCATCAACTTTTGCGTTTTGAGTGATAAAAATATGATAAATGTGGAGCAGTTATTTTTATACACAAACAAAGCTATGTTCAGACTAGTACGGTGTGGGGACTTCCGCTGCCAGTGATGCTAAAGGAATGAAGGTTTATTCACAAAAAAAAAAAAAAAAAATTTAGCTTGCCAATAACAAAGCCAATACTTTCACAGTGCAATTCCCTTCTGAAAAATTTCGTATAGCAGGTGAGGAATTCGCGTTGGGTCTAAAATTATTTACTGGTGAAAAAATTGTGCTAAAGCCATTTCCCGTAAGTCAAATCACGTTGTAGTGGGAGTCGACTGTAACAAAAATTCACTAGATCCTCTTTCATCGTCATTAAGAAGCCTAACTGATGATGAAGAGTTAACAACAAACCATTTTAACTACCAGGCAACAGTGTAGATCAAGTTGTTACAAAAGAGTGATGTTGAAACCAACTCATCTTATTTTGAGGTAAATTTTGTTTCTAAATGGTTCTTTGAAGTTTAACTACAATAAAAAAAAGTTGCATACTGTTCTTGAAACCTAAATTATGTAATTGTCGAATTCAAAAAAAAAGATGTCGTTGTGTGCCGTCATCTGTGACTAATTATAAAAATAATATAACGATACAGAATCGCCTAAAACATCGGGAGACTCTGGGTAACCCATCTCCCATTCCCTTCATTTAGAAGGAAGAATAATGTGCAACTATAATTCCTGACGTTGAAATACCTTAACCTAATACCTGAACAGTTAAAAAGTACCTGCATGAAAAGTTTTGACCCTACAGGTTTCTGTAGCAAGATTTCTTTTATGGTATGTAAGTACGAAACTCGGTATGGATTTCTAAGAGATACAAATTTCCGGAAACCTTTATAACAAAACATAATAACTTTTAAAGCTTGAAGAACAGTCAATTACGGATTAAGTTATGAGTTACACTCTATCGTAAGAGCATTCGTTTGTAAACTTTAAAAGGACCGGCATGCAACAGAATATAAATAATTACTTCTTCACTTCAATTCTCCGGAGCGTCTATTCACGATCTGAGTCGTAGCCTACGAGGATGCAGAGAAAGGGGAGACGCCTAAAGCCGTAAACTTGCTGCGCGCACTTGAAGCCGAACCGTGGACAGAGCGGGTAAGGGGAGAGGGGAAGGGGAAAACTCTACCCAAGAAAGCAATGGTATTCAATATAGAGTAATAGGGAAAACGTTCAGAAAGAAAAATAAATGTGCGGCGCTTTTATAATTTTTATTGTCGGAGCAACAAAAATGCTTTATTTATCACATACAACAATGAAAAAAGCTATTTCTTTCGAGAGATTTTTTTTTCTTATTTTTATTCATTTTTGTTGTTAGTGAATGCATTTTTGGAATGTAGAGTAGTTATTTATTTCCCCCGATTACCACACAATTTCAGAAGCTTAAACGCACTTACTTAATGAAAAAATATGTCTAAAACTGTGCATAGTTAGAATTAGAGTATAAACACATAAGAAATAAATTACACTAAAAATGTGGATGCCTTTAATCTTAAATTTTGAACATTGTTTGAAAGAACTACAGAATAGACATTGTGTGAAAGAACTACAGAATATGTACCAAGTACAGAAAATGTCTTTATTATACACAACAAATATCGACACATTGAAAGTAAAACACAAATGTATGACAAAAATTTAAATTTTTTAAAAAATACCCTTAAAATAGCTGAAAATTTAAATAATTTTTCTATTACATTTTCTTTTGTCAAGTCTCTCTTTAATAAATTAGCTCTCTTTAATAAATTTAGTTTTTTTTTTTTTTTTAATCTGCCTTGTAGTACAAAATTTATGTATTGCTAAAGCCATTTGCACAAATGAGACATTTTCACTCACTGTATTTCTGGAATATAAAACTTGCTTTTAATTGTGACAGTTAAAATATGGTGAATCATCATTATATATATCATAATATGATGTAGCAAATTTATAGTTTTCTTGCATTTAAAAAAATATGTGCCCTATCCTCTTTTTTCTATGGTTCTAGTAGAGATATTTCGAACAAGAAATGAGTTATTCAAGTTGTGTTTGCCAGGGTTGGCAAATATTTCGCCACGGGTAGAAAAAACCACGGTTTTCCCCTTCCAGCAAAAATAGATTTTTTGCCAATATTTAAAAAGGAACAAAAAATGGAATTTTTACAGACAACTTACGTAGTTTTTAAATTTTGCCCTCAGTAAATTTATAAAAGATATTAAACATGCCTTAATTAAATTCTAGTTTTGGTTTTCATTGACATCTAGCTAAAAATAAATGTAATATTAAACTTGCTTAAACAAATGCTTCCAAAGATTTTTTTTTTTTTTTAATAAAAATTGAATTTACAATTTGCATTTGAGACAGGAAAATAAATGCATTCAAGGGTTTTAATCTATACTGTGTCAGTTTAAATTGTACAGCAAATTATCATTGAGAAAATATTTTTGCCGAAACATACAACTCTGCTCACTGTCAAATTTTTAAATTTCATAGCATGTTCTCATCACTGGATTGACAAGAAAACCTTATAAGACTAAACAATACAAAGAGTCGAACAATTTTATTTTGCGAAGTTTATTCTTGTATAGTGCGTTTAAGCTTCATACAGATTATGATGATGAATTTAAAATTATTCTAAACCTCAGTTTTTAGTTAAAGAAAAATATTTTGTTTTTATTTTCCTTGCAAACATTATATAACACTAAATTTTTGGCCAACTATTTAATAATTAAAGAATTTAAAAAATAAAACATAATAAAATAAATAATTAATAATTATGTAATAATAATTAACAATAAATTTACAAATTGACTGCAGTGAAATAATAGTTATAAATCTTTACATCTTTTTTTAACACTTATAGTAAGCTTACACTAATATTTTTGTTGCGGAGAGGATATTGGAACTGTTCACATGTGCCCCGACATGTTGAGTTCACAAGTGCCCCGTCATCTACCTTAGAACTAATTTTCAACATAAATAATTTTAAATTTAATTACAAATTTCAAACATTGACATAAATAAACGTGAATGTTCATATAATGGTTTGCAATGATTGAATTTAGCTTATTAAGTAGTTTCCTATTCCTATTCCTATTCAGAGTCACAACTGACTGCAACTGTATTTATGTCGAGGACTGCATACTAAGTGCCTTGCCTCCATTATTTTACGTACCGATAGATGGCAGCACCATCACCGGATCGAACAGTTAATGAGAATTTAGAACTAGTCCAGGAGCTAATAGCTACCTAGTACTAGCACCCCCAGAGGTATCGTTTCACTTGGAGGATTAAGTAGTTTAAAATATGTTTTTACACAAAGAAGATAGTGATAAAAGTACATCAGCATCAGCTAAAACAAAGAAGCTGTCACCACAGGAACATAAACTGGCTCCTTGCTCTGAAAGTTTGGTAAAGGAGTAGGGCTAATACTGCCATTACTTGAGAATTTAAAAAAAATTTTGCTTGACGTTATCCTAGTAAAACATACCATGTTCCCATGTGCCCCGCGCTCACATGAGCCCCCTTTTCCCCTACGTTTTTAGAACTTTAATTTCGAAAACTTTTCGTGAAGAGTCCCCGAATTTTTCCTCATAAAATCATCCAAATCGAATGAAATTTCTTTTTTGGAGCAATTTCTAATCCAGGGGAGAGATCTCTTATTATCTTAACTATGGTCCTCTTCTTATCATTTTAACTATGATCCACAAGTGCGTTTGATGAACTTAAATTCAGAAAAATTTTCCGAGAGATTCGAACCTTCCTTCAACCTACACTGTAAGAGAATACATTTTTTTTTTTTCATTAAAAAAATCTTTGACCTCTTTTCAAAAAGAAAGAGAAAAGAATTAAAAATGATAAGTTCATTAGAATAAATACATTATATGAAAGAAAATCGTTTTTATCCCCTGTTGCTAAAAAATCATTTAAAAAATACTAAATGTACTTTCAAAATAAATAAAAAATAATAAAATGTCAACTTAACGAAATAATTTTCATTATGAAAAAAAAATCGTCTGCGCATATCTTTGTTTAGAAGAAACATAAAGGACTCCAAATTTCTCCGCCAAAAGCTGTATGCATAAATTAAAACTTTAGAGAAAAAATAGAAAACAAATCTTACCAACAGTAATTATTTTACTGTAAAAACCAGGTCTACGGAAACAAGCAAAATTTGTTTAAAGTAAATCCACCTTTAAATTCGGGATCTGTACTGACTTTTAGTTTCGCCGCAGCCGTTAATGTTAAGGTACTGTTAATGTAATGTTGCTTCCTGTTCAAAATTGAACGGAAAATTGTTCAAACCAAAAAGATATTTTCTTTTCATGCTCTTCCTCAAAAACTTTTTCCTACATGGTTTGTTTGAAGCAAATTCGCCTCTAAGATCAGGAGGATTTATATTTGCCTTGAATTTCATAGGCGCTAATGTTAAGGTTTTTTTTTTTTTTTTTTGAAATGTTCAAAATTGAACGAAAAATTGTTCAAATCAAAAAAAGAAATACGGGAATATGGAATCTTCTCCGAGATCTTTCGGGAAAAAAAATGTTCGAACCGGACTATTCACTCAAAAGTTCTTTTTTTTTGGGGGGGGGGGGGGATTGACAGACTGGCAGATATTTTTTTCCATCTCAAGACTACTTTCCAATTTTAATTTTTCGATACTAATTTCATTATTTTCTTTATTTTTGACCTTTTTTTTTGGTGATAGTTTTAAGATGCATAAAGAATTTTTTCATGCTTTTTCTTCTTTCTCTAACTTTTACTGGGAAAGTAGGCTAAAAATTAAACCGAAAATATAAAACAGCGATATAAAAATGAGAAATTTATGAACAAAATATAAACTGAACACTAATACTACTAAAAGTAGTAGCTACAAAGTATCAAAACATAAATTCATATGGTAAAATTTGTGATAAAATTTTAAAAAGTTTAGTAAAAAGCATCCAATTGTAGTTCCGTAATATAAACTTAGCAGAACACGTACGTACTAAAGGTAAAATACATAAAGAACACTAACTTTTAAATCTTCTAACTCCAAAAGATAAAAACTAAGATAAATCAAGTGGAGCCTAGCAAAAAAATGTAAAAATTCTAATCACGAAATATTAAAAATTAAACTCACGTATCAAAACCAAGAAGGACAATGTGAAACTTTTAAGAGCAGAAGATCAAAACTAAGATTCAACTAGAAAAAAACAGAGGGAAAAAAAATGAAAAAGTTGTAATCAGGAAACGATAAAAGTTAAACTTAGCAAAATTATGAATGAATGTGTAACACTTCTAAGAGCAAAATATGCAAACTTAAACGTATCCAGAGAAAACTTAAATGTAATGCAAAAACGTTTTAATACTAAGTGCAGAATATTTAAAACAACACAAATATGTCAGGCTACTAAATGCAAAGTTTCAAAACTTAGGTCCATGAAGTAAAACTTAGTACAAAATATTACTAAAGCTTTAATTCACGTAGTATATCATTGAATGAAAACAGGGGCGTAACCAGAAAATAATTTCGGGGAGGTTTTAATAATTTTCATGCGGAACTTTGCGCTATTTGTGCTAATGTTCAAGTCGTCGGGTTATCTATTATGAAAGCGTTTTATGCAATTAATATACATATAAAAGACATTTAAGTTTTGGAACACTATTTTTGGACATTTTTAAATCTAAACGAAAATTTAAATGTCAAACCGAACTTTTCAAAGGAGGAGGCGGGGGTTGAACCCTAAGCCCCCCCCCCTCCCTTGTATACAGCCCTGAATGAAAGCGTAAAAGCAATAAGTTCAAAACCAGTTGTAATTCACGAAAAGTAAAAAGTAAGATAGTTTTGGAAAGCCAGAGAGTCTGTCTACATTGTTTTCGGAAATTTCATCGAAAATGCCAATTATAACGCAGTCGGATACCTGAAGCATATAAGCTTCAAGTTTCAAGAGTAAAAGGAATTACCTAGTAACTACAAAGAAGTTCTCGAAAGGACAAAATCTGAAGCATTTCAAATAATTTCCGTTAAGTGAAATAAAATATGAACATATAGCATTTGTTCAACTTTATTTTTATCACTTACTTGAAGTATTCAGTTTAATTAGGGGTAGCAGAGTTAAAGGGAAACTTCGTGAAGAAAATCAATTATCTTCACACTGGTAGTTAATAATGTTTTAGCATCCAGCGAGAGGTACAGGCAAAAATGGTGCGGCTCCATCTCGAAGCATGATGATAAAAGCTAAAGTAGGGTAGTCCGTTCAGGGAATAAATGCAACTCAATGAATGAATATGTCGTAATTTGTTTTGAAAAGCAAGGTTTCACGAATTTTTTCTTAGATGAATTGGTAAAGGTAACTTTCTTCTATACAATTGCAAATAGAAAATGGTTAGAAAATGTTGTATTTGTCATCTCAGTAGAAATGTTCGTTGGCTAGAATGCTGCATTTTTTTTTTTTTTTTTCATTTCAACCCTTACAAACTTGTACCAGAACAATGGGGTTGTTTCCTTCAGTCAAAAGTACTACTTTTAGTCACTGAAATCGATAGAATAAGCAAAAATGATAACATGGGTCCAGAACAGCGCCGTATCCAAGGGGAGGGTTTTAGGGGTTAAACCCCTCCCTTGGGGAAAAAATAAGCAAAATGAATAAAATATATATTTGACTTAAATTTACTTTAATAAGAAAGTTTGCGTTCAGCGTTTTTATTTTATTTTAATTTTCTCTCTGAAGTTTTTTTGCGATTTACAACTGCTAAAGCCTTACAAACTGATGTAATATTTCGGAAAAAGTATGGCGGACGAAGGGCTGAATGATCTACCAATGCAAAGAAAGAATATTGCTTATTGTAAGGAGCTTACGGTGAATTTGGCATAGGTTACATCTATGAAGATGCATTAGTGATTGTGCTTGGCTATGTAATTTGCATCTGCAAAGAGCTCTTTCTTGTTTAGTTTATTAAGCATTATTTCAGAACATAACAACCTGATATACATTCTACATTATAAAAGAATTTGTGAAGAGTTTTTAATACTCATTGCAATATACTACATAGTAAACAGATTTAATTAAAAAGAAGCGAGCAAAGTTTGATTAAAGCGAATCTGTGAAACGAAGGAATACTTTGGTAACTTGTACAGCTAGAGGTATCCTTCAAGAATACAGCAGTCCTTACATGTGAATAAAAGCCATACTGGGATCGGCAATTTGTCGTAAAACTAAAAGCTGTAAGGGGGTTGAATTCTCCCCCCCCCCCCTACTGGTAAGTTTAAAACCCCTCCCTTTATGAAAATCTGGACACGGGCCTGGTCTAGAAAATACTTTCATTTTCTCAACAGTTATTTTTTAATTAATTTTTTAAACTTCGATTTTTGAAACAAGGCGTGATCTGAATGACGTCACAAATGATGCATTTTGGAGCATCTTTCAACAGCGTTTCCACGTTATGATAATCAAGAAGCGAATTAAAATTGCGCTTTTTGCTTACTATCAACCATATCGTTACCAATACATGTGAGTAAAGATGAGAATTTAATATTTTATTTTGTGCACATGGCAACAATGATTGGCATTTCATCATTTGTGATGTCATTTCAGAAATATAAACAATGAAAGCGCGCCGATTTAAGAATTTTTTTAGAAATATTAAACTTAAGCAAATTATTTTAAAAATCGTCAGATCCTACGTTTTCAAACACGCTCTTTCAGAAACAAAAATACTTTTAAATTTTTGGAAACTACCCTATTAAAGTTCCCAGTTTTTCTTAATACATGCCATTAAAAATGCTCTTAATGTCATGTACAAAACCCTTAATGTTGACAATTTTAGATATTTCTAGCGACAAAATTTTGTTTTCATTCACTAGTCAGGCTCTCAGGCTACCTATAAACCAAGATTCAGACAAATAGCTTTGATCTTCACTTTTTGTATCATGGATGTGGATCTCTCACTGTTGTGATAAAATATTTTCAGCTACCAGTGTTTGGATAATGTTTTTTTATTGAGTGTTTTGCCTTTAGTCCTGTTATAGCCATTCCAGATTAATCATCTCCTCCTATCAAGGGTGAAATTGCCGTCTTTGGATGCTGTAGTTTTGCAATAATTCATGGCAAATGAGTTTTTCAGTGTTTGCTTGCAATGGGGTTGTTTTCTTCGGTCAAAAGTAGTACATTTAGTAGTACAAAAGTAGTACAAAAGAAGATACAAAAGTAGTAAGTCACTGAAATTGATAGAATAAGCAAAAAAAAAAAAAAAAATCATGGACCCAGAAAACACTTTTATTTTCCAAACAGTTATTTTTGAATTAATTTTTTAAAATGTCCGATTTTTTAAACAAGGCGTGACCTTGATGATGTCACCAATGATGCAGTTTGGCGAATCTTTCTACCGTGGTTCCACGTTATGATAATCAAGAAGTGATCGAATTAAATATTGCGCTCTATGCTTGCTATCAACCATATCGTTGCCAATAAACGTCAGTAAAGATGCGAATTAAATATTTTGCTCTGTGAATGGCAACACTGAATGGCATTTCATCATTTGTGATGTCACACGACAGAAGTTTAAACAATGAAAGCGCTCCGATTTAAGTAATTGTTTTAAAAATATTAAACTTAAACAAATTATTTTAAAAATGGTCTATGTTTTTAAGTATGCTCTTTCAGCAAAAAATACGTTTAAAATTTTGGAAACGACTGCTTTAGCTCTGGCGAAACTTGATAAATTCTTTGAAATTCTTCTCGGTAATTCAGGAAGATTCAAGATAATTACTGCCAAAAAATTTAAAACATTTTGCAAGGTTCCTGATATGATGTGCTCCAAAAACGTGACTGGCTTTTATTGGGAAGATTTCTGAACTCTTTAGAAATCATTCCAGGTTAATTTCGAGAAGGTTACTGACTTTTAAGTTGGAGAAACCAGCTTAGACGGGTCAAAAAGTTCACTTTTTTATGTCATATAATGTTAGTAAAGCAAATCAAGAATATGTTGCTAAAATTTTAGTGAAAAATTCCGATTAGTTCCGATGATATGGACACTTAAGTGACTGTGGAGATTAGAAAATGTTCACAGCAGATTTTTTCAAATGCGTTTTTCTCGAAACAACTTTTTTTTTCAACTAGTGGGCATTCTAGCTCAAAAAGTTATTGACCCATCGTACTGAAATTTTTTTGTGAATATTCTTTATTCAATTATACTCTATACGGAGCAGTGAGAAGCAAAGGGATGTAGGTGGACATTTTCGAGTAAAACGCGTTTAAAGATAACATCCTAGGTAGGCTTTCATTGAAATTTTTTTCTAAATTATGCTGTATAGCAACAACTACCAGGGCTTCTAGTACTATATCTTGCCCCAAGACAGAGGAGAGGTTCCCCTACCATGTGTACTGGTTATCTCCAAATTTTTAGTTTTGCCACTTACATTGCTTTGCTTCTCGCTGCTTCATATGAACCTATATAACTCTGGGATGATATTATAAATAAAAAAAAAATTAATGCAAGAAATCTGAAAAAAAAGAAAGAAAACAAACTGATGTGTGCATCACATGACTTCCTTTTACTCCAGTTTAATGTCATTTCCCCACTACTGGCAATTTTAATGTGATTCAATAGTTAACTCTCTAAATATCACCAACAGTGGCTAAATTGAAACAGATTTTAAAAAAATTTTAAAAAAATCGCCAAATTTGTCGCCAAGTTGGTGACAAGGCGACTAAAAGCCAGGCGATATATCGCCAAGTGTCCGCCAAATTATAACACCACTTGAGTTTACATTGAAATTAACAATGATTTCCCCCCGAAAAGGGGCAAAAGACCCCTTTAGAAACCCCGAAGGCAACCAAAAGGGGAGGTGCACAACTAGACCCCACAATACTTTCTTTTTTGTAAAAGAAAGTAAAAATGGTAGGAAAATATGACAATTTAATCAAACACCTCAAAAACATGCAATTTTCAGCTTTTTTGATAACAATTAGGTTCATGTTCTCAGGAAATATGTTGTTTACAGGGAAAAAAAATTGCAATGATTACAGATAAAAATTGTGGCTTCGGTAATGCCCACCGTCAACAAGCTCTGATGGCAACTGCCCATGGACAGTAGATTCTAACTCCACTACTTCTGGTGGAAATAACTTGAAAAAATTACAAGGTATACTCATAAGATGAATAAAATATCCTCCAAGTTTAAACAAATTCTGATTTTTTTCTTTTCTGTTAAAAAAATTCACGAAAAGCAGTAAAATTTCGCCCTCTTAAACTGGTTTCCTCCGTTAATTTGAATCTTTCTTGTTTTTGCTGATGCCCGTGATTTTTCAGAAATGATCCTGAATTTAGCGTATCATCCGAAAGGGAAATTCTCTCATTTCCATTTCATCCCCAGTAAGCATAATATCCTTAAGCGTAAAATGAAAATTAGATGAAATTTATGAGCAGGAGGAACCGCTTCGAGAGAAACTGAATCTCTCTCTCTCTCTCTTTTTTTTTTTTTAAATTTATCATCAGATCGCGTCTGCGCACACCTGCTTCGTGCGTGATTCTTTTTGAAGAACTTCTTTGCCTTCGAGCGTATCTTCCCCAAGTCTGCGACAATGTAGATCTGCTATCATCGTCAATGCAGGTCTAGTATCTCTTTCTTCTTTTTTTCTCTGTTATTTATTTTTATGCTATGTCAAAAAACCCCTTTAAGGATACCTTCCTTTTTTTTTCTGTGGACACTTCCTTAAAAAGTATTCCACTTTGACCTATATGAGACCAGGTATATATACAGCAGGGAAACAGCATGGCTTCATACAGTCACAGTGAAACAAAGAGCTCAAGTTTTCCAAACTTCAACCATGAGAGCAGTGCAAGTAAGTTCCCTGAACGAAGAATTTATTTAAATAACTCCTAGTGATGCATAGAAATATTCTTTACTAAGACTCAATCTGTTCTTTTTTTCCCCCCTTCACACTCATCTAACTTCTATGTTTTTGATGTTAAATCAGTTTCGATATCTTTTATGTATGAAAATTTTTCTTAAATTCAAAAATTGCAACTAACTTCTCTACCAGCATGTAAATAAATATGTTTCAATATTACTATGGTTCAGAAAGGAATTTTTTGCTAAACAATTTTTCCTTTTCTTAAGTTATTTCAAAATTGAAGCAATCAATTGATTTCTTTCCTTTCTTGTTTAAGATATGATATTAGAACTGATTTTTTTCGCTTAAAAAATGCTTTTTTGTGTTTCTATTAATTTTTTCTCTCTTTATTTCTTGTTTTTTTTTCTTTTTTCTTTTAAGATATGCGTTTGTATTCCTCCTTCAAAACATTAAAAAAATTGTAGTATTCATTTCGTGTGTGAATTTAAAAATTGATGGTCAGTCGGAACAAAAAATGCATTTCCAGTTTGCATATTATTTCATGAATCAATAGTGCTGAGTTAGATATAATTGAGATATTATACATTTAGCCAGAAATAAGGACATTTATAATTGTACTGCATCATGGCTCTTCGAGATGGTTCTTCAGACTACTAGGCAAGGGGGTCCTCCCCCCCCCCAATTTCAATGGCGCACCCCCCCCCCCCCTTTTTTGCAACCCTTTTCCCCTTTTTTTATTTTTAGCTTTCTTTTTTTTATTTATTTTTTAAATTCTTTTATATATTTATTTTTTAAATATTTTTATTTATTTATTTTTAAAAATATTTTTATTTATTTATTTATTTATTTTTATTTATTATTATCAATATTATTGTTAACGCCAATGACATACACGCACACACACACAGGCACACAAATTAAATGTATAAATGAAATAAAATATAAAAAAATAAATAAAATAAATAATTTTGATCAAAAACAAATCAATAAATAAATTTGAATATATAGATTTATAAAATTTAAAAATCCCACCCAAACATTTAGATGGCGCAACTTGCGCCATAATCTTCCTCTCTGGCACCCCTTCTACTAGGGATGTTTAAAATCATAGGAGATAAATATTTTGCAGATATTTTCAAGAATTAGAGAGAAAAGAACTACATAAATCCTTCACTTAGAATGTTATAAAATACTAGTTTAATACCAACAATTTGTATCGTAGATAATAATAATAAAAATTAATTTGAATTTTGACATTTTGAATTCAAATTATGTTTTTCACAATCACGTGTTTTTTTACGTGTTTGCAGGGATGTGTGTGTGTGTTTGTGGGTATGTGGGTGAGTGTGTGTGTGTAGGTGTGTGTGTTTGTGTCTGTGTGCAGGCGCGTGTGTGGGTATATGTGTGAGTGCATGTTTGTGTCTGTGTGCAGCCGTGTGTGTGTCTATGTGTAGGCGTGTAGGCGCGCGTGTGTGTGTGTGTGTGTGTAGGCGTGTAGGTGTGTGTTTGTGTCTGTGTGCAGGCATGAGTTTGTTTGTATGTGTGTTTGTGTATATGTGTGTGTGTGTGGGTATGTGTGTGTGAGTGTGTAGGCATGCGTGTGTGTATGTATGAATGTAGCAGGGTTGGCAAGGTTTTGGACACTATGGTAAAAACCACGGTAAAAACCCTGGTTTTTACCGTCCTGTCCAAAACCCTTGTGTCCAAAACTGTCCGAAAGTGTCCAAAACTATATTTTTAGAGAAATTGTATTTTTGAGAAAAAACAAAAAACAGAATAAAATGCATCAAAGTAAAGTTTTATATTGAACATTTATTCAATGTGAACATACTAGTGATTTATGCCGCTGATTTTAATCTAGTTATAGAAGTTGAATTCTTAATTTAAATTTGTATGCATGAGTTTATTTAATTATTTATTTATTGTTATTATTAGTATTATTATTTTTTGATAATGGTAACCAAATTTACTTATGCTTGTGCATGTGTGCAAATGAAAGCGGGGTTGGTGAGGTTTTTACCATCCGGTTCAAAACCCTTGTTTCCAAAAGTGTCCAAAACTATTTTTTAAAAAAACCATATTTTGTGAGAAAATATCAAAAACAGAACAAAATGTGTCAATTTTTTTTTTTTTTTGACTACTTAATATATTTATTTAATATGAACATTTAAGCATAAATATGTATATAGCTTATATATACAGCAGATTTTAATCTAGTTACATAGAAATTAAATTCATCATTAAATGTTTCAATTAGTATGCCTGAGTTTCTCTTTTTGTTTCCATAAACCAAATTTTTGGACATTTATGCATGTGCTGAAAGAAAGTGTTCAAAGTATAGTGCAATAATTGACTTAAATGCAATAAATGACAATTTTTTGTAAATACAGAATGTGTTACATTAAAAATATGAACAAAAAAAAGTACACAACTTTTAAAATATAAGTTGTGTTTAATCATTAATTTCTTGTTCTTTAATCTATGATTGAAAAAATAATTTTCATTAAAACATCACACAAAATTTATTTGCAAAAACCATTAAAAAAATGAAGCATTTAAAAAAATATTGTACATTTAATAACATTCCTTTGAGTTATAAATGTAACTGAAATTAGTTGTCTTGTTAGCAATGTGAATTTCCTTTCATGGCTCTACCAACTGTTACAAAAGGAGGTTTTTATGTGATAGAGTTATTGGCATTTTATTTTAAGCAAAATATTTTTTAAATGAACATTTCGGAGAAAAGTATTATCAAATACTCATTAATTAAAGCTCATTAATATTTATATTTATGCATTACAAATACTGTAGTAAATACAAATTGATTAGGTTACACCCCTTTAGCTTTAGCATAGTTTTGGACAGTTTAAGACAGTTTCGGACACTTTTGGACAGTTTTAGACACTTTTGGACGGTAAAAACCACCAGTCCTGTCCTAAACCGGTTTTGGACAGTCCAAAACCCAACCCTGGAATGTAGGATATGGACGCAACCTGGAGACGGTTTTCGCTAGAGGAGCAGCATCATGAGGAGCCGGTCGACGGGTGGTGCTGGCAGAGGGAGACGGGAGGAAAATAAAATGATAGCACGCCAAAAATGGTCAAATGAGAACAATAATTGAAACAAATGAGAACAATTTTGAACAATCGTGATTGCTCAAAAAAAAAAAAAAAAAAAAAGAAATATCCCTTATAGACACGACGTTCATTTCTATAACATAAGCAGATCCAGTAATCATGCATTTAGTTTTGTAGAGCACTACCAAAACCTCAAGAGGTACAAATAAACTAGTTTCGATTTATAGTTAAAAATAAATACATTTTATTGTGTAAAACTGACTTAAATTTATTGTTTTGTTGTATCTGCAACCATGATATTACAACTCAATCTTGGGGGAGTTATTTCATAACTGAGCTGCTGGTGCATTTACGTGTAGGTAAGCAAAGTTATGCAACTCAAAAAAATCATAAATATATTTGTGGTGAGTAAAAAAAGGACATCATTAAAGCTACAAAAGTATTTTTGCTACTTTCATTGCAGATTTTCTCCTTTCTATCTCTTTGTTCGGTTATTTATGGCTCTGATTCCAACCGAAACTATGAATATGGGTTCAAGCCTATTCAAGAGGGTCAAAAGATTCACCTGGATGAAGCCAAGATTTTCTTAAATGCACCAAAGATTCTTCTTGACATACCAAAGATTCATGTCCAAGACAGCAACCATGCTTCACTCCTCGAAGATGAGCCCATCAACTTGGAAAACAAAAGACCACTTTACCTCCGCAAGGCCCTGCAAGGTATTCCTGTCCTCATAAAGAGTGGATACGGGGAGGAAGATTTGGACGTTGAAGGTAGGTATCCTGTGTTCATGTAAAAGTTTTTTGATATAACCTTTGAGATGAAATTAAAGCTTGCTTCCTAAGTTTGGGTTCAAAAAATGAAGTTGTAGTTGATCGACTTGATTAATTGAAATGGATCTGATGAATCATGAAGTGCTGGAAAATGAGGATGAGCCAAAAGTTTTGTTTAATCGGAATTGAAGGTGATGAAGTTATCTTCTATTATTGTTAAACAAGTAGATTAACCTCGATTACTGGATGAAAAACTGCAAATCAAATAACAGCTTAAACTCATTCCCTGAATGTAAGTAGCATGAGTAGTCTTCTATGCAAAACTAGTAGTCCGAACCAACTGTTTCTTTCTTTTTCACTTGTATATTTTTGAATTCGTTGAAATTATCCTTAAAAGTGCCCCTTTTTTTGGTGCAGTTATACATCAACAAGTTTTTCAAAGCACGACTGTGATTGACTTATTTAAGAAATTCATTTAGACCACTACGAAAAATGAATTTAGGATAAAAATACTTTGCTCGACTTTTTAGCATCATTTAATTCAAAGGTAGTGAAATTTAACAATTAATGTATTCGTTGAGAAATTTTCTTCTCACAGCATTAGAAGGATTTAGGCTAAGTTAGAATACATTTCCCTTTTTATCTTTTGAAAACAATCATTAAAATGCTATCGAAGTGCCATGTTTTCTTAGTAATAGAACTTTAAAGAAAATTTTAACGCAGACTATGGAAGAGTAGGTACCTTTATAGTTCAAGACAGATGTCTTTAAAGGAAATTGACAGCCATATGCTTTTTCGGATACATCGATCAAATCAAAGTATATTCAAAAAACTAGAATCAATTGAATTTCAAAATCGTTTGTTTTTCCTAAACGAACAATATAATTCACTTAAATTTATGTAATTTATTTTCTGAAATTTCCACGTAATAGAACCACTGCACACCGATTCATAACTGAATCATGTGTCTTGACCAGTAAATTACTTCTTTAGACTCACACGTATAAGCTCGAATCATATGGAAGCATTAATTTTTTTTTCTAATGAAGATGGAAATTGACATGTATTAGATTTACCACAATCATATCTTACCTGGAAAGGGAATATCTTTAATATTTTGCACCAGTTATCTCTAAATTTCAGTTTTGTTACTTACACTCCTTTGTTTCCCCCGATAATTCTTTGTAATCGATCAACAATTCTACTTCTTTCACAGCTCCTGTCAAAGCCGTGAGAGTTGTCCAACGCCCCAGTGTCATCCATCAGCAAGCCATCCTCATCCGAAGACCTGTTGTCGTCACCAGGGATCTCATTGCCACCCAAGACCACCCAGAGAAAGCTCAATACGACCAGTTGAAATACGGAAATGCTGGCTTGGCACATGATTTATCTGGCCTCCGTGCACTGCAAGCTATTCCCGTCTCCAAGGGCCTTGTCGAGAGGACTTTGGTATACGAAAATCTTAGAAATGGACCTTCTCATGGAGCCCATCCAGTGTCTGCTTACAATGTGCCCCTTCTCATCCAACCAAAAGCAATTGCAGGACAATCAGCTATTCGTTATGGAACAGGAAAAGAAATATATAGCAGTGAAAACCTCAAAAACTACTAAACACTGGTAAGTAAAGCATTTGATAAAGATACACACACAGAATCTGAGCCAAAACTTGGATTAAGTTCTGAAAAAAAAAATCTTCCAAGAACATGAGAAGATTTTTTTTCAGTGGCATGGTGGGAGTAGGGGAGAGACCTGCAGAGCCCTAGGTTTTAAGCAGTTTTTCAGGGCCTAACTATAATTACGAATACAAGGGAGGGGCGATGGGGGGCGGTCGCCCCCTCCTTGAGTTGAGATGCAGGCACTCTCAACTCCTTCGGCATATTTTTCGTACTGAAGTTTGAAAAACGCAATTTTAGCCAATCTTCAATAATGTTACAAAAGAGGGCTCTCCTTCAAAATTTTTTCCGAACTGTAGTATTAAAAACTCAATCGGGGCACATCTCTTAATACTTAAGTGATAGGGATTGAAACTTTGTACAGGAAGATTTTCGAAATTTCAAAAGCTCAAATTTTAGACGATCTTAGATGACATTAGATGGGATTCAGGGGACTCTCCTCTGGAAAGTTTTTGAAATTGGAGTTCAAAAAAGCAATTATAGGACACCGATGACGTTAAAGACAAGGATGGGATTCATTTCTCTGAAGTTTTGTAGAAATCGGAGTTCCAAAAAAAAAGTATTTGAGACGATTTTCCATGATGTTAGGAGGTAGAGGTTTGAAAATTTGTGAAATGTTAAGTATCTGAATTCAATCGTCCCCTCCTTGAATACTTTCTGGATCCGTCCTTGCTTAACTAACACACAATCTTGCAGGTTCATGGACTTTGGCACCACAATTTTCCACTGGGGCATCAAAGTGCAGCACAATTCATACTTTCTTCCCTTTCTTGGAAACTACTAATTTGAAAATGTGCAGATTTTCATGGGAGGGGAGCACCAACTTTTTCTAGGACCTTGGCATCACTTTGGCTTGATCGAGCCCTGTGTATTGCGAATACTAGTATGTAAATATTTTGACAGCTGCCGTTTATCGCCTCGAAAACGGATAGATCAAGTACCTCACGTTTCGCCACAAGCAAGAACAACTGTGCCATTTGCACCAAGTGCCTCAGTAATCAGGTTTTTGGTGAGTAGCTTATTCTTTACTGTATGGGACTGTTTAGACAGGAACTTCACTATGAACCTCTTCTCGTCGTGGACTTTCCTAGAGTCAACAAGTTTTATCTTATTTGACTTCGTTAGGCATTGATAGATTAGTAGCAACAATAATAAATATAACGTAAAGATGACTTTTATATAAGTAACTCCTCCACCCGAAGAAAATTTGTCTGTGGAAGCGATTCTTTTTGATAATTCATAATTGATGAAGCAAGTGCAGAAACTTTGAAGAATTTATAGATATTTTGTAGAAAGTCGAAAATATTGAACTAAAAATTGAGAAGCAAAATGTCCCAATGTAATTAAAAGTATTAAGGAAAATCATAGAAAGAGGTATAAAATTTGAAAGTAGTCAGTTCGAGGATGGTTAGCATAGCAAACCTCTTCATCAGCGCAAAATAAAAAGCGTTTTTTTTTAACTTTTTTTTTCACTCAACACGCTTTCTTCGAAAAAGAGAAAAAGAGCTAACCAAGAACTGGTAAGTGAAAATAATAAAAGTGATATAGTAATAAATAAAAAAGTAAACTATAACATAATGAGAGAGAGCATGTCTGCCTTTGTGACAAGACAAACAACTGGGAAACTTACATAGTTCAAAAGGCCGGAAAGGTACTTCTAACCCTTATTCACAAAAATGTCTATTTAAAAAAACGTTTCTGCAAATCTTCTGTAGAGACATTTTTTACATTTGTCAGTAAGTTTATTACGAAGTGCTGTGTGTTATTTGAAACTGCTTTCTATCAAATATGCTGCAATTAATCAATTTTGAAAAGTTAAATGACTGAAATGTTTCAATTGATATCACTTAACAAAGTTAGTTCACAATTTTTTTTTCATTTAAAAAGCCATCTAATAATTTGGCATTTATTTCATATATTTGTTAGTTCATTTTATGGAGAAATTGTTCTACAGCACTTTAAGTAGCTTCTAAGTGGTTTCATACCCTTAAAACGAGTTAAAAAGTAATAAACCACCCTGTCCCGAAAAATATGCTCAAAACTCAAATTCAAAATTTTTCCCCCTTTAAGTTGGGGCATTCCAAGGTATTTTTGACATTTATGTAGAGTCCGTAACGTGACCTTTTTTGCCATAACTTTTTACTTTACCGTTTGATTTGCAAATTATTTTAATTTGAGCTGGTGTGTTGGTAGGAAAAGTTCAAAATAAAATAATATGCTAATCAAACAGTAAATTAAAAAGTTATGGCAAAAAAGGTCACGTTACGGACTCTACATAAATGTCAAAAATACCTTGGAATGCCCCAGTTACAAAACAAAAATTCCGACTTTTAATTAATTTTATTATTTAGTAGTTTGTTACCATTAAATTAAGAAGTTATCAATGAGACAGTTACCATTGCTTAGTTCTAACAACTTGTTTAATATTTGATACAGTTTAGCCCAATGCAACTCCTTAATAATGCTCCAAATATATTACTTCAAATTGTCTCAAGCTTTAACTTTTTTTTTTTTTTTTTTTTTGTCTTTTATAAAAACTAAGGATTGCCGATTAGGTTGTTAAATTTGATAAACAGGATTTTGTTATTTTAATTTTTTTAGTGACTGAGAGATAATTCAATTCTTTTACTTATTTTTACCCCTCGTAAAATCCCACCTTACCCCTTTAGGAGCAATTACCCCTTGGTTGGGAATACTGTTCTAAGTGTTACTAAATTTTAATTAAGGTAGCAAATTTAATTGAGATAGTCATGTTACTATTTTCATTTTAATACCGATAAATGTTGTCAAATAAATTTTTAATACAATGTTTAAATTTCTTAATAAATAAACAGCAACAAAAACACACTTTTTTAGTCTGAAGTCTAGTTGAAAACATCATGTCTTTAGTGTAAAAAAAAAACTGAAAAAAAAAAAAACGCTCTAAAATCATACAATAATGCAATACCATTCAATATTACATCACATACGGACCAGACTTTTACTATACTTGAAACGTTTTTTCCATGAAGTAAGACACGATTTAAATTCTAAACTTCCGACTTTTATCAGATTTTATAAACTGTTTATTTTTATTTTCAGGAAGTTTTCTAAATCTCCAGGAGATGGCAGCACTATGAGAAACATTCAAAGGAAATTTTTGCATTCGAAATTGGTATTGGCAGACGGGGCTCTACTGTGAACAGGAGCCTAATGGTGCACACGAATTATCATCTCACTGTAAATACTGTACCGGGAAAATAAACACAACATGTTCACTTGATGGCTCGATATTTCTTTGGAAAATTTTAAGATCGGCATTGAGAATGCACAGTAAGAAAATTTTTAGTTTAATAACTGAAAACATTATGAATTTGAATTCGTAAACCCAAATTCATATCTTTCATACATACTCATCATAAGAAACAATTCAAATAAAAATTCATTAACTTTCAACCACTCAGAGTTTTTAAAAGGTCTTTTTAATATTTTTGCGAATACTGGGATAATTTTAACAATTACAAATGCTCAATTTACAAATACAACGCATTACATAAAATTAAATTAAAAAAAATTACAAGAAATAAAATTAGTGTTTTCATTCGATTGAGAACGTTTTGTTAAGCTTCTTTAAATTTCACTCGATAATTATTTTTACTAAAGTTTTCGCCTTGTAGTTTTAACAATAATAACATTTTACTCAAAGATATGTTTCTATTCTTGAAGTTTAACACATGTGCCAAACTGAATTCAGTTCAAATGTATTTTCAGCACATAACTCTTGTTGTAAATATTATACGGAATTTTTTGGTATGCTTTTCCTGATTTCTTAGCTCCTGTCAAGGGAATATAATTTTCTAATTTCAACTCTGTTTAAATTCAATAGATGGCACTACCAGCAATGATTTTGCGAATTCATTCAAAATACGAATAAGTTCCGTCAATAGTCTCGCAATTAGATAAATTGAAAATTGTTTCAAAACTGAGTTTAAAAAATAAACTAAGCTTTTCGCTTGTAATTTCAATTGTGTTGCCTGCATCACGCCCCCCACCCCCACCGTCGACACTCATGTATTACGACAAAGTAACAATAATAGAAGATAGGAGGGAAATAATAACTTACGGTTTTGTAAAAATAAATAAATAAATGTGAACCATAACACTATGACGGTACCGAACGAATGAGGGGGGAAAAAAACTTTCACTGCTGCATTTTTAACAAATGTGATCGTATATATTGAATGTGATCGCAAGGCCGTAGCCAGGATTTGATTTCGGGGGGGGGGGGGGGGATCTTTAAATTTTCGACAAAAAGACGAAAAGGTCACTTTTCGATTTTATGATTTTTGAAGCATAGTATTGTGCACATTGGTAGACATATGGCTATGGGGGGGGGGGGGGGGGAGGCGAAACAGAAAAATGAAAAAAAGAGGAATCAGACGGGGGGGGGGGAATTAAGGCAAGCAATATAATTGTTTTTTTTTTCCTGCAACTTTTTCTGTTGCACAGTAATTTTACTGAATTAGTTAAAGTTACGTTATCAAAATGCGAGCAAATGTTTTCTCAGACTCAGAGAATTTAAATTTATTACTATATTATTATCTAGTCAAAATTAAATAATGTACAAGTTTTGTTGGTTCAGAAAAAGATGTATGGTGGTCGTAAATGTCGCAACTGCGAATGATACCAATGACATAAGGACCTTTAATTGGCCCTCAAGTTGGACTTGAAATAGCAATATGTACCACCAATCACTTTTCATGAGCTCTAAAGGTAAGGAGCGCCCAAATGATTATTTTTAAGGGAACGTGCAGACATAGGAGTATTAAATACATGATAAACTGACATTGGGGTTCGATATCTCATTTCCGACGCAATTTCAAAAGTCATTTTTTTAAAAACGCAATTTCAGGCTATATTTAGTAGTAAAACCAGGGGAAAGGTTTGGCTTACGCGGCGCTCTCCTACAAATTTTTGAAGCCCTAGAAACGCATTTGGGACTGTACCCGGGAGACTTTGTTTTTGAAGTTTTAAATCGCAATTTTGGGATGGATGTTGACATGTTAGGGAAAAGGTGGTTACTCTTACTTGGAAATGTTATTGAAGTTATAAGGCCTGCGCTTGATGACGCTAGGGGAGAAGAGAAGATTCGAGGATTCTCAAATTTTTCCCAATACGACTTTAAAATCGCATTTACAAATTTTCTTTGTATGAGTTTACGGGAAGAAGATGGAAATTTAGGAGTTTTCTCTTCTTAAAACACATTCTAAAGTTCTCTAACGTTAGACAAAGGAAAGAAAATTGTTTGCAATCGACGTCCAAGAAATATGATTTTCGATTATGTTTGGTGCGACTATAGTGCCAAGAAAGGCACTATAGTACGACGGCATAAGAGGCGGGTAAGCGGCTGCTGTCCTCCCGTAAGATTCGAAATCAAAATTCTGAAAATGCGAATTTAAGTTACCTTTAGTGATATTAGGGAGATAACAGGGAACGGGGACTCTGATCTGAAAATTTTCCTAAATTAAGGGTCTAAAAGCGCAATTTTTGACTATTTTTGATCTTGTCAAAGGGGTTAAAAACAGTCTTTTGGATCAGCAGTAAGTATTTTTATCGCAACACTTAAACTTGCTGCCCTTAGGCAGATGTTGCTGCCACGGCATGATCCGACTTTCAGGAACATTCCGAGGTCAAAAAACAAATGAAAGGTGCATGAAATTGAAGGTCTCTTTTTTTATATCACATGCGGCTTCACCCCCAGAAAGTGTAAGGATTTGAAGTCTTGAAAAAGCATTTTTGACGATCTTTTGGGTGATGTTAGAGGAGGAAGGGGTTTGAGGATGCTCCCACGTTCATTTTTCGAAACTCCTATTGTTATATTTCTAATCTATATATATATAAATGAATGTTTGTCTGTATGTCATCCATGAACTCAAAAACTACCCGGCAGATTTGGCTGAAACTTTCACCGTTTGTTATTTTTGGTACTGGGAATGTTTATAGACCAGTTCGAAAAAAATACGATCGATAGCTCCTTTTTTATTCCAATTTAAGTCACAATCCATTGGATAAATACGAATAAAATTATCGGCTGCAGAAATTAATTCGCGTGAAAGATCTCATTGGTAAGAAGTTAGCTGTTGCCATTTTTCTTGAGTTTGAACAAATAAATTCTTTCTTTATTGTTTTATGGCTTTTCATGCAACGGGGATATTTAAAACATTTTCTATTTGATATTTTTAGCGATTGATTGATCTTGCAAACTGCGTGAGTACAAAATTTGAGTATAGTCACGGCTTCACTTGATACCTGGACCGATTATTATGAAAATTGCTATATATATGTATTTTTCCACGGAGAAGGTGCATAATATGATCATTGAAGCCACTCGCCACCAGGTGGCACTGCAGAGTAGCAACTTCTGCCCTGTTCAACCGATTGTCATGAAAATCAGTATAATGATTTTTTTTTTTTTTTTTTTTTGCGTAGCAACGCGCGTCGGGTACAGCTAGTTATGTTAATAAAGAGCGGTTTGGGAGCTCGCAAATGAAATTTTTTAACTCTGAAAACGCAGTTTTCGTAGATTTTTGGTGATGTTAAGGGAATCAGAGATTTAAAGACCCAACACCGGAAATTTTCTTAATTTGTAGTTTTAAAAATGCATTTTAAACCACTTTTGGTAATAACGAATAACGAATAAATACCTTTGTGCTGAAGATTCAAAAAATCAGTAATCCAACGTCATAAAGCACAAAAATTGCAAAAAATTTGCAGACACGTGTTTCGGTGTTACAAGGAACACCTTTTTCAATGCAAAGAGGTGTGAGCTTTTGGATGAAAAGTCATCCGAGAAAAGCAACACGGTGGAACAGGAGATAGTATAAATATCAAAAAATCGAAATTAAACAAAACAAAAAAGATAAAATGACACCTGGAGGCAAAAGTTATTATATAATTCCATCAGGAAAAAACCGTTAAGTAATAAATTTTCCAAGAAAACCCATAAACAATGCGAAAAGTCCAAAAATGAAACCACTCTGAATAAATTAGCAATAAATTTACCAGCGGGAAAAACTATGTATGGAAGCAATGTATGAAATGGAGAAATGCAGGAAAAAACAAAGTGAAGGATAAACATATTGGAATTAGTTAATCACAAAAACGAAATAAGAAAGCAAAAAATGAAAACAATAAAAGTAAGAAATGTACGACGTTTACATAAAAATAATAGAAAAACTAAACCGATTTTAACAAAGGAGTCCACACAGAAGAAAAATAGGGAACTGCAGTAAGATCGTTAACTAAATTAGAACGGTTCCTCAGGATATGGAAAGATTCCCAAAAATCAAGATCTAACGAATTGGGACATTTTTGAATAATTTCATAAGAGTTAAAATCAAAAGAGTGATTCGATTCCCAACAGTGTTGGGCAATACTGGATTTATTCAGCTGTTGTTTTCTCACAAAGCTTTGATGTTCTTTTAACCAAAATTTCAAAGAACGGCGGGTCTGTCCGATGTATCCGAGTCCGCAATTGCAAACAATTTTATAGATCCCACAACAATTAAGAGGATGAACAGAATCTTTAAGAGAAGAGAAAGAAAGTTTATTAATAGGAGAAAATACCACTAGGAATTGAAATCGCTTCAGAATCTTAGCAACCCGAAAACTAATACCAGGGAAGAAAGGCAGAACAACTAAATTCTTAGTGTTAAAAGTTTTATTACGAACAATATTTTGAGATTTTTTGCAAAGTTTTTTATTAATGGAATCAACTAAAGTGTGTGGATAGTCTCTATCAATAGCCACAGCTCTTAAATAGTTAAGTTCCGCATTAAGAAGCTCAGGTGAAGAACAAATATTCATTGCACGATAAACAAATGCGTTGAAAGCTGAATATTTTTGATTAGGAGGGTGAGACGATAATCTATGTGGGGGTAATGAAACAGCAAAAGGTTTGTGATAAACTGTAGTTTCAAAACCGGACTCAGTTCGAGAAACGAGAACATCCAGAAATGGAAGGCAATTATTCTGTTCTTTTTCACAAGAGAATTGAATATGAGGATCAATGGAATTTAAAGCAGATAAAGCATCATCAATGCTTAGTTGATCGTGATTCATAAGAACAAAACAGTCATCAACATAGCGAACATAGAATTGAAACTGTAGTTTCTGAAACAACTTGAGCTCAAAGTACTGCATGTAAATATCACTAAGGATGGGGCTAAGTGGGTTTCCCATTTGCCAAACCATCCGACATTGTATAAAATTTGTCATTAAAAACAAAGGAACATTGCTTTAGACAAGTATGAGTTAGGAAAACTAAATCCTCAATTTCCTTAGAGGTAAAACGAAATTCAGACAGTCTACGCTGAAGGCATAACAATGAACCCTCGAGCGGAACGTTCGTACATAATGAGTTCACATCAAAAGAAGCCATAAAGGAATTATTTGGAACGCAATTCTGAATTTTTTTGACAAAATCGATAGAGTTTTTTTACAGTGAATACATTATGACTCATAAGAGGAGAAAACACAGAGACTAAATATTTTGCAAGTTTATAAGAAGCCGAACCAATATTGGAAACAATCGGCCTGAAAGGAATGCCAGCTTTATGTACCTTAGGTAAAGCATAAAACCTAGCGCAATTAGCAATAGAAGGAATAACAGAGCGTTTAACATTTAATGGAATAGACTGAACAGACTTGACAGCAGAAGAAATAGTCTTTAACTCATTTTCACTAGGATCTTTAGAAATCTCTAAGTATGGACCAGAAGAAATCAAATCATCAGTTTTGTCAACATAAAATGAGTTGTCAAGAACAACAATTTGACCACCCTTGTCAGCTTTGGTAACAACAATATCTGAATTAGAAATTAAATTCTTTACAGTACGACTAACAGTATTAGTAAAAACGGGATTGGAAATTCTAGAATTAAAGTCCACATTAGAAGCAATAAGATCTTAACGCAATCTTTTTGATTGGATGATAAGGCACTCAATTTAAAAGCTTTCTCAATAGGAGCAATAAGCTTAGAAAAAGAAGGTTTGCTGGCCAGAGCAAAGTTATCATTGCATTTTAGAGCATTAATTTGAGAACTGTTTAAAGGAACACTTGAAATATTAACGACAACATTTTTATTTACCACTGGTAAATTTTCCGAAGGAACAACTTTCGAATTTCTACAAAGTTCAGCTAATTTCTTTTTCAAAACAACTTGATGATTCTCCGAAGAACGAAGGGTTCTAGACCAAGAAGTTCTATTAACATAATCAAAATCAGAAATAGAATTTGAAATAGAGAGATGCAAATCATAAAGCTCACGTTCAATAAACGAGAGGCGTTTCCTAGTTTCTTGGATCGAAGCTCTAAGTAAAGCCAATTTCGACCGAAAAATAACTTTATCAGTTTTTACAGAACGTGGTAAGTTACATTTCAAAGAAATAAAATTCGGAATAACTTTCCTGCGCCTACATTCTTGAAGAAATTTTAAGTGGTTCAAAAAGCGAAACTTCTTAATACGAAGATTGCAAAATCTATTAATTTGAGACATTCCAAAAACAAAATATCAAAGCACATAAGAACAAATTATTATCAAAAATACAAATCAAATTAAAACAGTAACAAGGCAAAATAAGAAAAATGAAGCAAAATTCAAAACTACCAAATACAACAAATACAACCAATAATTCAAGGCAAGAAGAAAGAAAAAAGAAAGTAGAATGCAAACGTACGGCCCGTTTAAGCCAACTAAATAACGAATAAATACCTTTGTGCTGAAGATTCAAAAAATCAGTAATCCAACGTCATAAAGCACAAAAATTGCAAAAGAATTGCAGACACGTGTTTAAAGTGTAATTGTTGATTTTCATTTATTATGCTATCAATTGGGGGGGGGGGGGGGGGCTCTAACCCGAAATTTTTCGAAATTACAATTGCAAAAACGCAGTTTTAGACGATCTTTGGTAATGTTAGGGAAAAGAGAGATTCGGGGCTAATAACACGGTTGTAAGAACATCTTTGGTGCTGTTAAGGGGACCGGCAATCCTTCCCAAGTGAAGTTTCAAAAACGTATCTTTGAATGACTTTCAGTGATGTTAGGGGAAGGAGTTCTCAAAAGCTCTCCTCCGAATAATTTTTGAAATTCAAGCCTTGAAAACTAAATTTAAGACTGTCTTTAATGATGTTGGCGAGAGAGAGGGGGGGCGGGCAGAAGGACATTCTTCCGACAAATTTTTGAAGTTAGCTTTTAAAACGCACATATTTTCGTGCCCAAATTTCCTGCAGATGAAAATGAACAAACACCAGGTGAGACAATCAGTGGCGCAGCTACGGGAGGAATGTTTTTGGGTTTATTACCCCCTCCCCCCCAGAACTCCAACACTTCTTTCCGGAGAAAAAAGCAATATTTAAGCTTTAATAGCTTATTGAGTAGGAATCAAGAGTCACTAATTCCAATGGGGTTGTTTCCGAAATTTTAAAAGTATTTTTTTTTTTTTTCTGAAAGAGCATGCTTAAAAACACAGGATTTAACAGTTTTTTAAAAAATAATTTAACAAAGTTTAATGCTTGTTAATAATTATTTTAATCGGTGCGCAGACTAAAATTCATTTTTTACGCTTGTGCACATGACATCACAAGTGATGACATGTCACTCAACGATGCCATTAGAGCACAGCGCAAATTATCATAGCCTGGCAACGCGGTTGACAGCAAAGCGCAAACCTTTAGCGCGGCAATGGACTAGCGCTCCAAAATACATCACTTCTGACGTCATAAAGACAACGCCGTATTTTTAAAATCGGATATAAAAATAAATAAATAAATAAATATCTGTTGGGGAAAAAAAAAGTTTTTTTCTAGCTCCATGTTATTATCCTTGTTTGCTCATTCTATCAATTTCAGAAACTAAAATTATTACTTTTGACTGAAGGAAACAACCCCATTCTTTAAATGTACAAACATTTCGGTATGAATACTCCAACTGGTATAAGAGGGCTAAAATGTGCTAAATAAAACGCAAAAGAGGGCCTATGTCACTCAGCGCTTAAACCCAAATTCTTTTTGGCAAACCAGGGGTTTATGTCCGGGTCTTATTACTTCTTAAGGGTTAGATGGGTTTATGTCTGTTTTTCTCTTTTCCCAATGCTCGAATGCTTTATTGACGAGCTCCAGATTCCGGATGTGCTCCTTCTAGATTCTTATCGAAACAGTTATTAGCTTGCATACCAAGTGACCCTACTGTTATCTTGATTTTGACCTACATGGGCTTTACAACTTTTAAATAGCTTTTGAAATTTAGAAAATAATTTACGAAAATTCGCCTGTAAGACTTACGACATTCTTGCCTTGGATTTACAACCTCTGTATAGAAAATTTGGAACAATGGTTAACTGACTTAGCTCTACTGTGTAGTCATTAATGTTTCTGAAGAGCATGTTTTAAATGATCTCGTGAAAAAAACGATATCATATTAAAATAAAAATAACAACAAATATATTGTGCCCAACCCTCCTCTTTCTTTACTTTGAAGTCATTACGATATCAATAGGAATGGGGTTATTTTCCGAAATGTTAAAAGTTTTTTTTTTTTTGAAAGAGCATGCTTAAAAACATGGGATATGACCATTTTTTAAGCAATTTGTTTAAGTTTAATATTTTTAAAAAAATTACTGAAATCGGTGTGCTATCATTGTTTATGTTTCTGCTCGATGACATCACAAATGATGAAATGCCATTCAGTGTTGCCATTCACAGACCAAAATATTCTTTACTCACGTGTAGGGGCAACGATATGGTTGATAGCAAGCGTAGAGTGCAATTTTAATTCGCTTGTTGATTATCATAACGTGGAACCGTGGTAGGAAGATGCGCCAAAATGCATCATTTGTGACGTCATCAAGACCACGCCTTGTTTGAAAAACCAGACTTTTAAAAATATTAATTAAAAAACAATTGTTGTGAAAATAAGAATATTTTCTGGATCTATGTTTTTTTTTTTTTTTTGCTTATTCTATCAATTTCAGTGACTAAAAGTAGTACTTTTGACTGAAGGAAACAAGCCCATTATTGATTTTTTTAAGCAAATTATACCTATGAATAACTAATCAGCCGTAGAAATTGTTTGGTTAAATATGTAGAATAATATTTTCACATTAGAAATGAATGAAAGAGGAAGCAATAACTTTTGATTTTGAAAATCCCTCCCTAAAAAGTTTTCTGGCAGCACCACTGTAGATAACAAATCATTATTTGTTGTTTTTAACCCCCTACACACAAAGGAAGGGGGCTATAAGTTTGACGTATCTCTGTATCTGTCTGTGGCACTTTAGCGCCTAAACGGTAGGACCAACAGTAGGGAGATAAGGCCGTTCCTGCCCCAAGCGGCGGCTCAGGCGGCTCTGCATCTGCAATCCGTCTCCCAATCCCCCTCTGACCTTGGGTTGACCCCCCTCTGATCTCATGGCTCTGCCTCCGTGTAATCTTTGTAGAAGATTACGGGGGTATTTTCGCGCATTTTGTCGTTTTTCGCGCGTTTTCGAACTTTGTCATTTTTTCTTTGTAACCATTTACGAGGGTATTTTCGCGCATTTTGTCGTTTTTTTCGCGCGTTTTCGAACTTTGTCATTTTTTTTGTAACCTTTTAAGAGGATATTTTCGCGCATTTATATACCCCCCCCTCCCCCGCGTTTTCGGACTTCGTCACCTTTTTCTCATAATCTTTTACGAGGATATTTTCGCGCGTTTTTAGATATTTTGCCGCGAATTTTATTTATTTTCGGTCATACTGGACTTAGTTGTTTTTTCTCACAAACTTTTACGAGGATATTTTCACGCGTTTTGATTTATTTTCAAGCATTTTAGAGTTCGAGGATTATTTTACCGTTTTAGTCTTAGACTATTCTAAAGTCTTTTAATCTTTGATTATTTTCTCACTCTCTTAGTCTTTCACTATTTTTAATCATTTCAGACTTTGAATATTTTTCACAAGTTAGATTTTTCTTTCATGCATTTTTGGACTGGAAATTTTTTCACATCCATACATTTAGGATTTCGATTATTTTTTTCTAGTTAGGTCTTTGACTATTTTAAAGCTCTTTTGTCTATTTTTAGCAATTTGCAGACTTAGTTTATTTTTATACCTTTTGATTTCTAATTACTTTTGCATCTTTTATTCATTTACAAGTGTACTCGACTTTATCATTTTTCCAACTTAAACTATTTTTTTCATCATTTAGGAGTTCAATTGTATTTTCATACATATTTACACTTAAAATATTTTTCGAATTTTGATTTTCTTTTTCATGCATTTCAAACTTTATCATTTTTACAACTTTGATTCTTTGCACGAATTTCAAAACTTGCAATCAATTTACTCTTAGTAGTAATTAACACTTATCATTAACAAATTTTCACGAATTTTAAAAATCAACTTAATTAATTTTATCGTATTACTTTATTTATTTTTTCATACAAGCACTCTTGTTAGAATAAAACAAAATTTTCAACTTTCATGAATTTGAATCACTTTGACTATTTCATTTTCCCAATAATATTTTATTTTACTTTAACATATTCTCACGCGTTTTACTATTTATCATTCATTTACCAAAGTGATGAAAAATGTTCCCGCTATTATATTCAAAATACAACTCTTTCAATATAGTTATTTTCCAAGACGAAAGTTAACAAGTTTTTCTAAATTATTACTTTACAGTCAACTAATTTCATTAACAGAGTTTTCAATACAATTTATAAATTTCAGTTTTATTTATTAATTTTTCATTCGCATGCAAATAAATTCAAAGTCGCATATTTCATTCAAGTCGGCTTCAATTTTGTATAACTGAAGAAGCTTCCAACAAAACACTCCCACATCACAACCAAGACTTACAAAAGATATTTTTACAAAATTTCAAATCATTTCAAGAATATACACACTCATAGAAAATCCCCAACGAAATAAAATAAAAAGTTTGCTTAACACAATTTTAGACCTATCACAAGTACTATATTTGCTCCTTTTTAAGAATTTTCATTAAACTTCGAATTAATTTAATACTAGTTCATGATCAACATAAACAGATAGGAACAGACACATACAATCTTCGTGAAAAAAAAAAAAAAAAAAACCCGGAATCAATAGTAAATTTATCATACGAAGAAAAAAATATTTTAAAGTCAAAAATCCAACCTTTGTAGGAAAAGACTCCTCCAATACTTTTGCATTGATGCATTATTGAAGATAATGAATTATATTACAAAATATGCGTCGATTTTAAATTTAACAACGGCATAAAATGTAATATTATCCAAGCTTCATTTCCATGCCTTCCTAGAATGTTCTGACTGCAACCAACACTCTCTTCGCTAAGCGTCCATCCACATCGAAAGCACAATGGATAATGAAAGATGAAACATAGGCTTATCTCAGATTTTATCTTATCATAGTGAGTCATGGAATTCACGTGGTAAGATTTCAACTCAATACTAACGGCTGTTAACACATGTGACCTCTTTTATCGCTGATAAATGTTTGATATCACAACAAAACCATTTGTAATAATCTTATCTCCCAAAAACTTATTTAAAGAAGATACATCGATTTAAATCTTTATTTGAAACTAATTTCCTAATTAATTTCAAAACCACTGTCGACGATTTATTTATTTTTTATTTTTTCCCGAACTTGAACTGTCTACAAAGTTATTCTATTCTATTCGTTTCTCATGCACACACACACACACACACACACACACACACTTAAAGACTTAATTTTTTCTATTCGCAATCAGTCCACCATAACATTTCACATTTTGAAAAAGACCATAGTTATTACTTTTTTAAACTGAGTTGTTTTCCAATGATTATTTCACTGTGGAGATTATTTTCAATGCGTTCTTATTCTTTTAATAGTTTTCATCAATTAAGCATTACAAATATTTATTCTTCCAAAAACATAGCGATTTTCACATTTCCAAAACATATTTCTAGTGATTTTATTTTTACAACAGCGAATTCAATTTCCTTAGAAATTTTCGAATGTATTTTGTCATATTTAAACGAATGCAATATTCAAGTTATACATATGTACATGGTGTAGCAATCAACCTTGAATGAATAATTGCAGGTCTTGACATATAAAAAAAATTTCAAGTTGTAAGAATATTTTTTTTTTTGTTTCAAAACAATATTTTTTCAAACTTGTAATATTTTTCTACTTAGAAAATGAAATCAAATATTTTTTTTTCTTCAATTATATAAAATGTTTTTAAGAATTAATTTCTCAAACTTGTAATGTATTTCCACTAATTAAAAAAAATCAATTTTTTTTTTCAATCATATAAAAATTAATTTTTAATCTTACAAAAATAATTTTTTCCGCAAAAATATTTTTTTCAAAACAAAAAATAATATTTTTATAACATATTATTTTTTTTCTTTTCAATCTTTTTTCACAAAACTATTTTTTTTTTTTTTTTTTCATTTTTTTTTTTCAAACTTACAAAAATAAATTTAATCAACTGAATCTTCAAACAGAATGATTTAATTAATTTTAAAACTAGCAATCACTTTACTTTTTGTATTAATAACAACTATTGTTAATCCATTTACTCTTTGCACTCTCAGTATTAATTAGCACACATGCATTTCAAATAATAGTAATGTTTAAGATACTTATAAATCATTCACTCAAGCTTTCAAATATCCAATTATCATGTTATTGTTCAATCATGTGAGGGAACTTGTAATGAAACTTTACTCATCAATCGAAATTATAAGCGAAAATATCACATTTTTAGCAATTAATATAATCATACAATTAACTTTGAATTTAAGAAAATTAAAAACTATTATACACTTAGTAACACATAGGTCGAAATGGTTTACGATCAGGTGAGTGTCTTTTATCAATTGAGAGAACAACATAGTTGAGAAAGAGCGCTCACATTTCATATTAGAATTTATAAGTCTTTAAGGTATTTCTCCAATATTGAATTCAGTATTAATACGTATGAATTTCAACATGTGAATGTGACTGTATATTATTTTTCAACCCATTAACTTGTTTAAGGTTCACTATCATAATTTTCAACTTTTTCTTAGCATATGTTGAAATATTTTATGTGTGTCAATCTATTGAAATATCACAAAAATCATATTCTCACTCAAACTTTATTACAATACCATACAGTGAAACAAACAAAATACAGCCATTCTAAAGCTTGCTTACAAGAAAACGCATGTAGAAATTTATGAAAGATTAATTTCAAAGCACAAATCATCAACTATATACAACGCAAAGCAACAAAACAAGTTTAACTGCCTTAAAGGATAACAGATACATTTTGAAGGATAGAGGTAATTCATTTATAAAACTTATTAATTTACTACTTAGCTAAAGGTGCGTATTTCGCAGTCTGAACTTCCACATTGACAATATGATCCAACATCCACCCAGATCCAAGTTGTATAAACACCTCTAAGGCGTTTTCAACCTGACCAATAGCATCATTCAAATGTTCTAAGATAGTGTCCTTAACAAGTTCTATTCGCATTACACTTCTAAAATAAGAAGTAATCAAATTATCATCATCATCACCAACATGACGACTCAGCACTGCCTTCATTACTATGCACCATTTAATGCTTCGTTTTTCATCTATTTCATCCTCCAATATTTGAATAATTTGGAGTCTTAACTCATCAAAACACATTTTTATGTCTTGAGAATTTTTAGGAGCAGGTGTCACAAACTCCGTAGCAAAAACACCGAATGTAGTTTGTCGAGTAGGTTTTAATCTCTTTGGGACATAAGTTTTCACTGTAACTTGCTTCACTGCACTATGCATAACACGAACGTGATGCAAAAGGGTAGATTTACTAGCAAGCACTTTTCCGCACTGATCACATGTATAGCTTCGTCCATGTATCAGTATATGCCTTTTCAAACTATCCTCTCGTTTAAACTTTCTGTGCACATTTCGAACATGCAAAGGTGGTAGTAGAATTATGAATCTTCAAATGACGATTCAAAGCAGATTTCCACTTGAATGACTTTCCACATTCTTGACATATGAATGAGGGACCATGCTCCTTAATATGTAGATTCAAATGCTTTCTTTCATCGAATAGCATGTCGCACTTTTCACATCTATAAGACTTCTTTCTAGAATGTATCTTTTGATGACTTCTCAAAGTAGACTCAAGCCCAAAGGAAGCATTACATTTCATACAACAAAATGGTTTCATTCCTGAATGAGTCTTAAGATGTTGATTCAAATTTGAATTTGAACTAAATTGCTTCCCACATGAAGCACATACCTGTAAAAGATATAAAGGAAAAATAAATCAAAAATTATCAGAAACTTTTTTTATTTAAGTCAATTCTATCATTGAAAATAGCATTTAAAACACTGGCACATATGAAGTTTCGTGCTATATACTTTCTCAACATCATTTCATCATCTAAATTTAAACTCAAATGAAATGTAAATAAATACATAAAACGTGAAAACAAAACTCCTGTTTACATCATATTCAATTCTTTTAATAAGACGAGAATCCGAAAATTGAAATTTTATAAAAGTTCATTTAAAAATACAGCACACAATATCGTTTACTGTTCCGCTACCAAAATTCAGCATGTACAATTTTTCCACTAAACTAACAAGCTTCTTTAGAATATTAAAGTAAGATGCTTATCAAATAAGCGCAAACCTTCAAGTAAGCACATTCTATGAAAATATTAATCAATTTTCATGAAATGAATATTTCGTACTCACACTTTTGAAATAGAAAAATTGGTGAAATCTTTACCCAAAATCATTTATTATATTATTTTCATACTGCTTGAGCCCTCAAATATTTCAACAAAAGAATTATCACATAACACACTCAAAAATAAATACTTACATGTGATGATAAAACATCTTCACGACTCACACCACCATCAACAATATTCGAGTTTTCCCTATGATTTTCCATTAGAAAATCTCTAAAGAAATTCGAAACACCAAGTTAAAATTTTCAACTGTTCGAAAAAGTTTTTCGATAGAAGTTAACTTCAGCACAGAAAACCTCCCGTCACGATCGGAATGGAATCCAAACCACCAAAGGATCTTTCGAAGTAACCACATCAAATTTATACTTTCGAAGGATGCGTTAAACAAAAAGGTGAAATTATCAACCAATGAGAATGCTAAATGAAATGGATGAGAGAACCAATGAGCTTAATGCATTTGTTTGAATACAATCCTTTCACAACAGTAAAAAATAAAACAAAATTAATAAATAAATAAAGATAAATTCAATCCATATGTGACCATCAAGATCTTTCTCAAAATTTGTCGAAAACTACTCTGAGTGGAGTTGTTTTTCTCAAAATTAAAAGTCATGGCACATCCTGAAACTTAAATTTTGAGAAAAACAACTCCACTCAGAGTAGTTTTCGACAAATTTTGAGAAAGATCTTGATGGTCACATATGGATTGAATTTATCTTTATTTATTTATTAATTTTGTTTTATTTTTTACTGTTGTGAAAGGATTGTATTCAAACAAATGCATTAAGCTCATTGGTTCTCTCATCCATTTCATTTAGCATTCTCATTGGTTGATAATTTCACCTTTTTGTTTAACGCATCCTTCGAAAGTATAAATTTGATGTGGTTACTTCGAAAGATCCTTTGGTGGTTTGGATTCCATTCCGATCGTGACGGGAGGTTTTCTGTGCTGAAGTTAACTTCTATCGAAAAACTTTTTCGAACAGTTGAAAATTTTAACTTGGTGTTTCGAATTTCATTAGAGATTTTCTAATGGAAAATCATAGGGAAAACTCGAATATTGTTGATGGTGGTGTGAGTCGTGAAGATGTTTTATCATCACATGTAAGTATTTATTTTTGAGTGTGTTATGTGATAATTCTTTTGTTGAAATATTTGAGGGCTCAAGCAGTATGAAAATAATATAATAAATGATTTTGGGTAAAGATTTCACCAATTTTTCTATTTCAAAAGTGTGAGTACGAAATATTCATTTCATGAAAATTGATTAATATTTTCATAGAATGTGCTTACTTGAAGGTTTGCGCTTATTTGATAAGCATCTTACTTTAATATTCTAAAGAAGCTTGTTAGTTTAGTGGAAAAATTGTACATGCTGAATTTTGGTAGCGGAACAGTAAACGATATTGTGTGCTGTATTTTTAAATGAACTTTTATAAAATTTTAACTTTCGGATTCTCGTCTTATTAAAAGAATTGAATATGATGTAAACAGGAGTTTTGTTTTCACGTTTCATGTATTTATTTACATTTCATTTGAGTTTAAATTTAGATGATGAAATGATGTTGAGAAAGTATATAGCACGAAACTTCATATGTGCCAGTGTTTTAAATGCTATTTTCAATGATAGAATTGACTTAAATAAAAAAAGTTTCTGATAATTTTTGATTTATTTTTCCTTTATATCTTTTACAGGTATGTGCTTCATGTGGGAAGCAATTTAGTTCAAATTCAAATTTGAATCAACATCTTAAGACTCATTCAGGAATGAAACCATTTTGTTGTATGAAATGTAATGCTTCCTTTGGGCGTGAGTCTACTTTGAGAAGTCATCAAAAGATACATTCTAGAAAGAAGTCTTATAGATGTGAAAAGTGCGACATGCTATTCGATGAAAGAAAGCATTTGAATCTACATATTAAGGAGCATGGTCCCTCATTCATATGTCAAGAATGTGGAAAGTCATTCAAGTGGAAATCTGCTTTGAATCGTCATTTGAAGATTCATAATTCTACTACCACCTTTGCATGTTCGAAATGTGCACAGAAAGTTTAAACGAGAGGATAGTTTGAAAAGGCATATACTGATACATGGACGAAGCTATACATGTGATCAGTGCGGAAAAGTGCTTGCTAGTAAATCTACCCTTTTGCATCACGTTCGTGTTATGCATAGTGCAGTGAAGCAAGTTACAGTGAAAACTTATGTCCCAAAGAGATTAAAACCTACTCGACAAACTACATTCGGTGTTTTTGCTACGGAGTTTGTAACACCTGCTCCTAAAAATTCTCAAGACATTAAAATGTGTTTTGATGAGTTAAGACTCCAAATTATTCAAATATTGGAGGATGAAATAGATGAAAAACGAAGCATTAAATGGTGCATAGTAATGAAGGCAGTGCTGAGTCGTCATGTTGGTGATGATGATGATAATTTGATTACTTCTTATTTTAGAAGTGTAATGCGAATAGAACTTGTTAAGGACACTATCTTAGAACATTTGAATGATGCTATTGGTCAGGTTGAAAACGCCTTAGAGGTGTTTATACAACTTGGATCTGGGTGGATGTTGGATCATATTGTCAATGTGGAAGTTCAGACTGCGAAATACGCACCTTTAGCTAAGTAGTAAATTAATAAGTTTTATAAATGAATTACCTCTATCCTTCAAAATGTATCTGTTATCCTTTAAGGCAGTTAAACTTGTTTTGTTGCTTTGCGTTGTATATAGTTGATGATTTGTGCTTTGAAATTAATCTTTCATAAATTTCTACATGCGTTTTCTTGTAAGCAAGCTTTAGAATGGCTGTATTTTGTTTGTTTCACTGTATGGTATTGTAATAAAGTTTGAGTGAGAATATGATTTTTGTGATATTTCAATAGATTGACACACATAAAATATTTCAACATATGCTAAGAAAAAGTTGAAAATTATGATAGTGAACCTTAAACAAGTTAATGGGTTGAAAAATAATATACAGTCACATTCACATGTTGAAATTCATACGTATTAATACTGAATTCAATATTGGAGAAATACCTTAAAGACTTATAAATTCTAATATGAAATGTGAGCGCTCTTTCTCAACTATGTTGTTCTCTCAATTGATAAAAGACACTCACCTGATCGTAAACCATTTCGACCTATGTGTTACTAAGTGTATAATAGTTTTTAATTTTCTTAAATTCAAAGTTAATTGTATGATTATATTAATTGCTAAAAATGTGATATTTTCGCTTATAATTTCGATTGATGAGTAAAGTTTCATTACAAGTTCCCTCACATGATTGAACAATAACATGATAATTGGATATTTGAAAGCTTGAGTGAATGATTTATAAGTATCTTAAACATTACTATTATTTGAAATGCATGTGTGCTAATTAATACTGAGAGTGCAAAGAGTAAATGGATTAACAATAGTTGTTATTAATACAAAAAGTAAAGTGATTGCTAGTTTTAAAATTAATTAAATCATTCTGTTTGAAGATTCAGTTGATTAAATTTATTTTTGTAAGTTTGAAAAAAAAAAATGAAAAAAAAAAAAAAATAGTTTTGTGAAAAAAGATTGAAAAGAAAAAAAATAATATGTTATAAAAATATTATTTTTTGTTTTGAAAAAAATATTTTTGCGGAAAAAATTATTTTTGTAAGATTAAAAATTAATTTTTATATGATTGAAAAAAAAAATTGATTTTTTTTAATTAGTGGAAATACATTACAAGTTTGAGAAATTAATTCTTAAAAAACAT
>NW_026557671.1:0-70336 GCF_026930045.1 Uloborus diversus
ATCTTTTTTTTTCAATAACATGGAGAACAATATAATTTATAAGTTATTTTCATTTGATAACTAAGGGGACAAAGCCCCATGATCCATAAAGGTTAAAGGAACAACTACTACTGATTAAATAATGATAAAAACGAACTCTTTCTCTTGAATAAAATGGGGTAGGGTAAATGACTAGTTATGGGCATCTTATTAGTGATGGGCAGATTTGTCTTGTAGTGAAAATATTAAGTTTGTAATCGATATTCCGGAAATACCATCAAACGATTCTCAAAATAGCATCTTTTTCGAAAACACCCCACCACACTTTTTCCAAACATACTATAAGTTTTGCGTACGTTTGGAAAAAATGTTTAAAAAGAAAAAAATACAGTTCTCTTTGCATTTAGGTTTTTAGGTTTTTGAATGGTTTCTTTCTTAAGGGCCGGACATGACTGTTTCTTATCAGATCACAGTTTTAGTGGTGCGCGCTTTCTTAGCTTTTTCTGTCATATAGGTACATTTTTGCTATTAATTAAGATACTGAAGATTTTTTCAAGCTGATGTGCCCATGACTAGGCAAGTAGATAATAAGTTTTAGTAAGTAATAAGTTTGTATTTTTAAGTACAGTGAAATCTGTGTAAGTGTACCCCCTGTGGTGGATGACTTTAGTAGTCAACTTAGATAAGTGTTCAACTTATGGAGGTCGATATATATTATCCAGAACTAATTATGTACCTGAAAATACCGGTCAAAGACAGGTGGTCAACTTTACAGGTTTTGCTATATAAAGTTCCGTATTCAATCCTTTTGTTTACTTACAAACTTAATTTGGGAAAGGCTCCTTTTTTTTAAAAAAAAAAAAGTCTCCATCTTGAGAATTTTTGCACTGTTTAGTTATATCGTAACATTGTATGGAAAAATTCAGCTAAACACCAAAATACTAAAAGTCATTGTAAAATACTGAAACAACATTCTTGGTAAATATCAACATCCACACAACTAAGAGAGCTCGACGAAACTTCGGATATTTCCAGTGAATCACCGGTTAACGTTGACATTCTCCAATTTTGATCTGTCACTGTAACCCACACACTACCTTATTCCTCCAAGTTAACACAAATTACAATTTTCTTCACACTTTTCGTAAATTTCAAATCAAATTCTGTCATCAAGGAGAAGCACTGTGTCATACAGGTTTCCTTAAATATTCGTACCAAAAATTTTGTCAAAAAATGTTTAAGTGCACCTAAATTTTTCATTTCCATGAAAATGCAGAAAATTCTTCCAGCTCTTAATGTCTCGTGCTTTTAACGATCATTTTCTGTCGCCTCGCTGTCTCCGCATACTTTCGTCTGCTTCTGGAATCCGGGAACAAAAATCGAACTCTTGGTGCTCCTGGCTCCTGGCCAAGTTCAAGGCCTGAGAGATCCCGCGTTTTCACGGTTATGAATGGCGCCAACGACCGATTGTGAAAAGAAGATTTATTTTTGGATGTCGCGTTTTCCTTCGCTATTCGGTCCCTTGATTTATAATAGCCGTGGTGAAAAAAAAACAGTAGGGGGGGGGTGAAAAAGAGTAAAACAGGATGGTGATAGATGTTTTAAAGATTTCTGTAGCACTACTATCATTGTTTTCACCTTTTTTTTTTTTTTCCTGGTAACCTAATACGCTCTTGGAAAAAACATCCCTTCCCCTCACACGGGATTTGTACCCTATGTTTTCAAATTTAGAGAAAACTATGTAATTTCACTAAGACCAACTTCCATGATGTGAAATATAGCCTTAAATAATTTAACCAATGTCGTATTTTAAAAAATCTTTCTGAAATGTTGGAGGAAAATTTTTTAAACAAGTATATGGTGAAAATAAGCTTCTAGAAACGTTTTTCGATTGGTGTCTTGAATTAAAGGAAGTCTCAAAAACCTGTTTTATTTGAAAATTGTTAAAAGTCCATAATCTACGGATCTGTGCTCGGTTTTAAGTTGAACTTCAAATGAGATTTTTAAATTTATTAACAACTAACTGCATTGCACGGCGTTACACACTCTACCTTGAACAGGGGTGCCCACCTAGGAGGGGGGGGGGTTTCATGGCACAGACTGCGTCGTTGAAACTTTTAGGAAGGGGGCTGTTTTGAGGGATATTTTTCTCATTTTCAGGGGGTTCTTGCTTTTTTTTTTGGGGGGGGGGTCGTTGCTATTTTTAGGGGGGTGCCCCTGACCTTGAAAATAAAAGTTGTGTCAAGTGACACACGTTCAACGCTAAGAATAAAAAATAATAGTGTAACAATTCCACTTCAGTGTGTAGGAAAAAAATTAATTTAGACCTCTTTGGATTTCTTTAAATTCCAAAAATTAGTCATTGCTATTAGTAGGCTTAAATACTTCGTTTCACGGAATTTGTGTGCCTTCTACAACACCATTAAAACTTCATAAAATACAAATTTCAAAATATTTTTCGAAATAAGTTGCATTAATTATTGCAAATGTAAAATTGAAAGAGGCGTAAATGTTTTATTAGAAGATTTAATCAGTGACTTTTTATAGAAACTTTCACAAAAGAATAGTTTGCATGTGTTTTGAATTTATAACTCAGTATCTTGCTTTTAAATGAAATTTCCAAGCTGTGTAAAAGTGCTGTTAATTCGTTTACTTGTTTAAGCGTGGCCATACCACATAGCGCTTACGCTAAGTCAAACCACCTGACGTGGTCATGATTTGAGAATTAGGTATATTATAGTTACCAAAGATCGAACCAATTATTTTTTCCAAATGCAGGAAAAAAATTTACCCTTTATTAGTAAAAATTTTAAGGTATTAAATTCACGACGCCGTAAAAAGCTGTAACAGTCAGTTTCATAAAATATTTTTGAAAAAAATAACGGAAAAGATTTAATATATGTTGACCATATTCCTTAGCTTAATTTACAAATGTCAGTAATTTATTCAGGGATTAATTCTTTGATTCATTATACAACCATCTTTTCTGTAATTTCACAACAACACGGGGTCATAATTTATTTAACGTGTACTAACTTGAGCGCTTCTTTTTGGAAGCAACACATTTTGTTCTAATCAAAGTGATTTTCATTTCCTCATAAACATCGGCCGTGAGAAAAACTTCTAAAATCTTATCGATGGTTCATGTAATAAGGTGTGATTTTTCTTGTCTTGTACGTTGTTCCTTTTCACCTCAAAAACGAAATAACTGCTTTCCCAATTTAGAAGCACCTTTTGACATGCACCGTGAACCTGAAAATGCTGGAAGTTACACGGGTATAGTCACAACTTTACTCTCGATTCCTTCTGATGGCTTGTCGACCCGAGTCGAGAGCTGAAGTTCAAAGTCCCTTTCTTGCCATTGTTCGGCCACTGAATTATTGGATTCTGTTTTAGTTCCGCGGCCATCCGTACTACTTACTTCAAGTCCAAGTGGAATGTATTTTTAGAATATTCTCTCGTTTCTGAAAGAGAGAGAGAAAGTGTTGTACAATCCAAAGGGAAAGTACATCCATATTGAAGCACATAAGATATGGAAGGATGTAAAAATGATTAAATTTTTTTAAACCCTTTTTTTACATCCTTTCATTTTGAAATAAGAATCCATTCCGATGATTGAAAAAGAGTTCAATCACAGACCACGTAAAGAAGCTGTGGTTACTTTATAATGAGTGCTTGTTCGAAGCACCTGAGCAGAATATGCATAATAACTAATAGCCTATAACTATACCGTATTTGTAAAATGCACACCATGAATAAACAGAGCCTAATTAATACTTAGAAAAGCATCGTTCTTAATACACAAATTTGCGGACACTTGCTTCGGAGTCCTTTTTCTAACTCAGAAAAGCGTGAGCCCCGATGGGAGATTAAAGAAGGTCACTGCGACCTCCCAAAAATTCCCTTATTCGGAAACTTTTGTCAAACAGTTCGGCAAATAAGGAGACAGCATTGCCAATTTGATATTTAGAAAACGAAATATATTGATGCTGTGCTCACATTTTATCATTCGGAAAAATTCGAAGTTACATTCGGCAAATTGAAAAAAATTCCCCTCCTAAACAAATTATTTTGATTCACCCCTGGTGTGAGAGGAATGTAAAGTAACTCAATCTGTTGATAGACTCGATTAAGTTGAAGAAGTTTTCTTTTTCCCTGTACTTCAAATAAAGCGATTTTTAGTCGCATGATAACACTCGAAAAAGTAGAAAAATGTAGTTTTCCCTTTGCTTATCTATTCAAATAAATCCATTTTCAGTGCTCTGATAACATTCGTCTGATTTGAAGAAAAAAGATTTATCTTTGCATGTACTGCAAATTAAGCCTTTTTCAATAGACTCGTCTATGTTGAAGAAGATAGTTTTCTGTTCGCTTGCACTACAAATAAAACCATTTACAATAGTGTTATAAGGCTCGTATAAGTTGAAGAAGTTGATAATGACTCGAAAAGAAAATTCAGAATTTATCATAGCTTCTTCCTGCTAATCGCTAATGATACATAATGACGCTGGAAAAAAAAATCACACTCAAATAAGAACAAACTTAATCGAAGGTTCTTTCCTATTATTCCGTCAACCATTTTCATGAAAACAAAAACTTTGCCAAGCACATGCGCAATGGATTACCAATGATGGAGTCTCTAAACTTGCTCTACATTTTCGAAAACTTACGAATGAAGATATTTGGCAAAGTTTTGTGATCTTAATTTTAACTTGGCGATAGTTTTGTTTTTAAGTAAAATGGTTTGATGGAACAACGAGGAAACATCGCTAAAAACATTTAAAATCTAATTTCATCAATTTCATTCTTATGCAACCTGAGGAATCCATCCAAGAGAGGTAGCATTATTAGGCTCTTCAACTGTCATCTAAATTAGGTGAAGTTTTATTAACACACTTGAGAATAAAACTCCCATTTGACTTTGGGTTTTGAACCTAAACAGGCTCATTTGCATTAATCGTGAATGATTTCGTTTAGAAATTTTCAAATACTATGAAAAACATGCAAAGAAACATTCTAATCTGAGAGCTTCCAACTGCCATCAGTGATCGATTTCACCTGACCTTGTGGCATCCAGTACTTAGATTTTTTACAAAATCTCTTCAATTTACCTAAGTCACGCACAGAAATTAGCTCACTGAAGAGTTTTCGTATCAGTCATTCCCGTTTCTTTGTCTTACATTGAAATCAGGTAGTCATTTTTAGTTGCTTACGGAGGTCAAACTCAAAACTGACGTTTTTTAGTCGTTACGTGTATGCACGACGAAGGTAACTTAATTATTTAAAATGTTAATTAAGTTGTTCCTTCCTAGTTGAAGCATAGTTCATACGACCCGTGGCAGGTTTTAGTTTTTGAGGAAAGGATTTTGACTCGTCACATGTTTCCAAAATAGCGCTTTTCCTAGATTTGCTCAAGAGGTCAACATTTTTTTTTTCTGTGACAAAAATGGTCGCGCTCAAAATACTGTTTACCAATATGGAAATGTAACTTAATGCTGTTCCCAAAGGTGTTTGTTGTCCGAAATTTCAGAAAATTCCGAAAATTGTGGATCGCCGTTTCCGAAAATTTTGGGCTGATGATACACTAAAACTAAAAAATTATTTAAAATAATAAATAAATTTTAAAATATTTTTTTTTCAATAAACTTTGTATGCATTTTTGAAAAGTTTTTTATATTAGGAGTGTCGAGCTTCCTTGTAGTTTCGAAAATTTCACAGTTTTCAGAAAATTTTACTTCAGTCCGCCATCACCCCTATTTGTTCCTTAACATTACGTCAAAAGTTGTGTATTCATATGATGTGTTGCAGATATGAACTACTGAATGTTTATCTGCAGTATATGTCGTGGTGAAAATGAAAGTGGCGTAAGTCATCCTAACATAATTTCATGTGAGTTGATGAAGGTGAGCAAAATAAATCAACGTGTATAACAGGGCAAATAAAAACATTGAAAAGAGTTAAAAACTCAGCAACTGCATAAAAAGAAAGAATGGTTCACAATGTCCGAACTAACGGTCAAGTGAACCTAGGTCAAGTTCACTTGACCGTTAGTTCGGACTTTGTGAACCATTCTTTCTTTTTATGCACTGATGAAGAGGCTTGTTTTTAATAGCCTCGATACAGTGGTTTGCTGAGTTTCCAACTCTTTTTAATACTTTTATTTTACTTTTATACACGTTGACTTATTTTACTCATTTCTTAGCACAAAATTATTCGACTACTTTTTTACAGTTGATGAAGTTTTTCTAACAACAGTTACAAAAAATTTAGGACTGCGTGAGTGTTAATTTCCAAAGAAGGATTTCTATTTAAACTATTTAAACGTAGGTACTTTTTTTTGTTTGTTATGCATCAACTTTTATGAAAAGTTATTTGTAACTTGTTTTAAAGTAACTTTCAATGATTTAAATCACTGCCATTTCAAAGTTTATGATGGGGTCACTGAAGAAAATACAAATACATCGAGCGATGTTCCCCCTAGCAGAAAATTCTGGCTATTGGTCCAATCAGCGGCATGTAAACTGACTTATGCCACTCTCATGTTTTTCCTTTTCTTGGGGGGGGGGGGGCATTTTTCCTTGCCGTCTTTGTGAAGTGATCAAGATGTTTTTGTTACTTTCTTGCTTAAAGTGTTTCAGAACGAACTTAATCGCGTGTATACCTTTCTCTACTTTTTTATTTTAATTTTCCACTTTATTTTTGTTCTCCGAAAGATTTTTTTATCTCATGGTTTTCAATTTTTCGTTCTTGCATAGTTCAAAGCTACTATATCTATCGCGAATTAACAACTTCAGCCTAAACAAGTAACATTAAAGACAAAATTGATCAATAATTTGTTATAAATTCTGAATTAATTCAAAACCTTTTTAATCTCTTGAATTTTACTATTAATAAAAAGTAACTCTAAAGGGTGCGTGCGTATTTTAGGGTTTTTTTTTTTTTAAACTGGCTTTTAACTTCTCGCCTTACAAAAAAGCAAACAAAATGCACGCATGCATTCATTGTTTTTGATATGCTTGTACTACTTACTTTATGACATACTAGTTCGCAAATTATTCAGATGTATTTTAATGTCTTCTTTGCAGTTTTAAATGCTTGTATACTTTAAGTTCGTAAGAGATTGCCTCAGGCACGATTTGATCCTCAAAGTATTAAGTTTTTTTTTTTTTTAAGACACGGTTTTAAAATGCTCAACTTAATATTTTTGAAAATATATGTGCCACTTTTGCTTTGACACACTTCTACATTTTCTTCTTTTATCATGTGCAACGATTCCTTTGTTTTGAACAAATATGGTTTTGAACAATGCTCTTGAATGTCAGACTTTGTCGGAAAACAATCCTAAGCTTCACATATTTTGCATTATTTCAACCATAAGTAAGATAGAGAGGACACGCCATCCTAAGAAATTGAAGCCGGAAGTTGCACCGATGCATCCCAAGATCTTTAGCTTGTCGCTAAAGATCTTGGAATACATTTTGATTTAAAACATACCATTGTTGAATCTCAATTGTTACTTAAATTTAACTTAGATACTATTGCAAGTTTATGAATATCGTTTATGAAATTATATTGAAACAGCCAGCTCTTTTATTCGTTCGCATTGCGAACCAATCTCGCAAATCCACCACGTTATTATGTGTCCCATAATACCAACTTCAATTTCATCTCCTTTTTTACCATAGACGTGTTCTCTCCTTAAATTTCTTTATTCTACTAGCTGCGTCACCTGGCTTTGCATGGTTTACCTCGAAAATAAAAGTTATGTCAAGTGACGCTTGTTCAACAATCACGCTTGAACAAAAAATAAATAAACAAATAAATAAAAATCTAAAATTTTGCGGCAGATTCCGGAAAAATAACCAAAAAGGAAACATTTTCAATCTCTCTACTCCAGGAAAAGCCTCAAAACAAAACCCAGAATTTTATTTGTTCATATTCGAGGGAAAAAAAAATTGCAACAGATCTTTCTTCTCAATGAGTTTCTTCACACTACAAATTTCAATAAAAACATCGCTACGGAAAGTTGAGATGAAGCACCGAATAATGATTTGAATGAAGGAAAGCCTTCGAAAAATAGGGGTCTAAGTAGTATCTTAATTAATAGTTTTTAATTGATGTCTCCGCCAATTATTATCGGAGCATTATGTTAAACAACCAAACATAAGGACGGGAAAATTACGAATCCATCGATACCCGGTTCAATGGTCAGTTTACTGGCGTTTGGGAGAAGTAACTCGGACATAGATAGATAGATAGGTACATAGGCTCAGTTTTTAATTATGTAAGATTATTTCGACAAAGAAGAGTAAGATTGAGATTTAAATAAAGTTGTATTGTTTTTAATTCAATGTCAATCAGCGTCATATTTGACAGACATTGTAAAACTTCAAACGGTTTTGCGCTTAGTTGATTCCATTCACTAGTGTTATTCTACTAACTAGTCAGTTCAAGTATATTATTCCACTAACTAGTCAATTCACGAGTTTTCTCTATCTAATTGGTAATTTAACGAGCATTATTGTACCATCAAATCAAATTGCGCGTTATTAGTAACTACATTGCGTGATCTTTGAATCCGCTGCATGAAATGTTTGGGAAGTGTTTTACTCTACCCCGTTTTGCTAGCCATAATAAAATCGAGTACTGCAATCATAAAATATAGCAATCTTTTCATGCTTCACGGCTTTCATGGTTAAAAGGAAGTCTTCTTGAGTGAATCCTTATTTAAGGTCTCTTTGAGGTTCTCGACCTTTCCCTCCATCTGTGGTGTTGCTCTTGTTTTACACCTATGGCTTGTTTTCCAGCTGATTTGCTATTTGATTGCAGTTTGGACAGGTGACCGTTCTATCCAAGTGATTGATGACTTGTTCTGTTATGTCACTTTAATGCGTGATGAACTTCGCTTCTTGAAAACTTCCGCACGTTTTTTTAATAACTGTTTTGGAAAACCATGTTTTGATTAGACAAGTTCTTTTCTCGGTTTGACGATGGGAAGTTTTATCTCAAGCACATGATTTTAATTTGTGTTTGTTTATTCGATATGACGATACAGTAGAACCAGGGGCGCTCCGAACTCAAATTTTTCGGAGAGCGGAAATTCTCAATGTTGATGGAACTCCAAATTTTACCGACTGATGATAATTTTGCCGAAAGAACTCCGAATTTTACCGACTGAATTTGCCGAAAAGAACTCCAGATTTTGCCGATTTGTCTGACAAATTTTACCGGATAAGGAAATATTTAGGAGGTCATGGTGACATCTCGTGACCTTCCACTGGGGTACCCCTGAGTAGAATCTCTGTAAGTTGACCACTTAAGGAGCTGTAATCAACTGATCATCATACGGAGGTGGTCAAACTATAGAATTAATAATTCCAACAAGAATTTTAGTTTTTCCTCTCCTATTACGTTAGACACTACATGTATTACCAATTTATGTTTTGAATTCAATTTGAAGTTTATGAATATTCTTGTTGTTGATTATAATTTCTAAAAGAAAGAGGCGATCTTTTTTTGAGTTTTCGTTCTACCAAAGAGATAACAGAACTTTCTCCTTCAATGTGAATTCTTAAAAGTGCTTTTCCTTAGGGCATATTTCTTCAAAATTTGCTGATGAAAATGAAGCAAATTCTTTACAAGTAGCAAGATCCATATTAGGTGAATCAGACTAAATTGACATAGCTAACTACACTTTGCAAGTAGCAAATGAATGACCAATTACGTAACATGCTGGTTTTTTTTTTTTTTTTTTTTAAATCTCCTCTTCAAACCAGAAAAAGATAATGAGACACTATGTACCTTAATAGGGCAGGTAGAAAGATAAAGAATGAAATAACCATAAGGATGGGATTTTTCAAGAAAATAGAAAAAAAGCAAAATAGCAAAAAGTGGTAAATTTGTAGAGAGCAAATTAACATTGTGAACAACAACAGTCCTTATATTTTTCAGCTGTCAACATACAACTTACAGATGTGGTTAATATAGAGGGGGTTGATCGAAATAGAATATGTATTATGAACATTCAATCAATGAAATTTTGGTGAACTTACGGAGGTGATCAACATAGAGAAGTGGTCAACTTTGGAGCTTCTACTGTAGTATGTTTAATATTTGGTTCTACTTTCTCGTTATTGATAATTGATGATAAGTAAGCAGATGTAGATGGAAGATAAAATGAAAGTGTTAGGTAATGCAAATTAAAGTCTTTAATGTGTGACTCGTATTATGTCTTAACAGAGATAAAATTGCACAGTAAGTGAACTTCCACCTTTTCTTGCAGTGAGTCATTTTGAGAGGTCAACTTTTGGTCACTGACACCGTCGCGAATGAGAGATTCATGCATCATTTGCGACGCATTGGTGGCAATCGCCATCTCCTCAGATCTTCCAAGTCTTTGTTCAACTAATAGGTGCATTCTTTGGTGATGTTTTGGTTTTCGTTTCCGGTTGTAATGACGTTTGTGAGGACTCTTCTTTCTTCCTTAAGTATTAAGATTTTATAGATTAGGTTGATGAAGGTTAAGGTCGTAAAGCCACATAACTAGGATGATTGTTTGTGACTATGACAGCAAAATTAACCAAATAGAAATCATCTAATGGACTTCGATGCTTTAAAGTTCCATTGGATGCATATTCTTGCTTACCATTAGTGGAGGACAAAAGAAAAGCTCTTTTTCTTGTAGTTTTCAGTTGCAGTGTGCGACCTTTTGAACTTCCATTGCATAAAAATATTTACAGCTAACTTTTTTTGCTCCTGCTTAAAGTAGGATTATTGTATTGGCTGCAAGTGGGTGTCCTGGCCTAGATATATGGAGCAAAAAAAAAAAAAGTTTTGTCCAAATTGGACCAGAAAACCACGCCAATAGTGAATCATTGAAATCTTTCCTAATAATAATGCTGAAAGTCTGGATCTCTCTGTCTGGATGTCTGTTACGCGCTATAGCGCCTAGACCATTCGACCGATTTTCATGAAATTTGGCACACAATTAGTTCATAGCATAGGGGTGAGTACCTCGAAGCAATTTTTCAAAAATTCGATTTTGTTCTTTTTTTTATTCCAATTTTAAGAACATTTCACTAGGAAATTATCATAACGAGGACGAGCAAATTACCATAACGTGAACGAGTAAATTTCATAACGTGGACGAGCAAATAACCATAACATGGGCTAGCAAATTACCATTACGTGGACGAGTGAATTACCATAACAAGGGCGATCAAATTAACATAGCAAATTGGCGAGACATTCATCATCCGTTATTTGTAAATATACAAGTGAACCGAATGATCTTTTAATTTTTCTACTACGGGCAAAGCCGTGCGATTACCACTAGTTAGTAACAATAATCAGCATAATCAGTTCAACTGGAAGCTTCTAATCTAAACTTGACTAGTCAAAAATATCGAGTCTGGATGACACTCATCATTATCTTTTCCACGTCGAATGTATTGACTGGAAAATGATTATAAAGAGAAAAAAAATTTTTTTCTTCGTATTCTTTTAGCAGTTTTCAAACATGATGTTTAAAAATTCTGGAGGAGTTGTTCTTATTAAGGTCATTTTAAAAAAATATCTTGCTAATAGGAAATATGTTTTTGCTTATTTTTTGAATGACTTACCTAAGTATACGCGAAGTGCGGAGTAATCCTCAAGTTTATAAACTTAAAATAGTTAAATTATTTTTACCATTATTACCATTTTATTTTAATTTTTAGTGACAGGAAAAAGTTTTATATCTTAACTCAAAAAATATTTAATTTATTACAAAATTGTTCCGAAAATGCTGGTGAAAATCTGACTGATGTCGGTAACCATAAATATTATTTAGCAGTTCTCCGTCAACTTTACCACAATTAATTTATCCTTCTATCTAACACATACGTGATACCGTGCCATGATGTATATTTGTTGTGCATCTGTAATTTGTATTTCACATGACGTTTTCAGTCCTAAATAATATTTATGCTTGAATTTAAACGATTAGAGTTCTCTAGTTTTTCTGTCAGCTTAAAATTAGAAAGCAGTCAATCAAACAGTGCCAAACTTTTTTGTACCCGATGGTCATACTTCATACTAAGATGAATCTTGCGAGACGGAAATTATAACACATGGAAAAGAAAGGAAGTAATAAACTAAAAATTGTTGTTATCATTACTACGTGCTTATTTTATCAATGTAAAGTTTTCTGTCTTTCAGAAATCAATTTCTAACTATTTGGTTCCAAATTTACAGCAATCATACTTAATACCGAATGAAGATGATTGGTTTGCATTGGAAGTTTTTGAACAGTTTTTGATTCGTAACATTGAACGTAACAACGAAGCTCGCGGATCAGCTTCGCGGACTACATATGGACCGCGGGAAGATTTCAATAATTGGGAATCTGGTGATCTTTCTTCATTGGCGTCAATTTTTGGCTCCAGCATCTGCGCGAGAAGTATTTTTCTTTGCAAATCTAAACAAAGAGACCGGAAACATCTATTCACATAGGGTTACTATAAATCAGCTGGGTTACCAAAATAAAATTATTTACGCCAAAAATGAGACGACCGCGCCAGATTCCCAATTATCGAAATATCCCCTGGGCCGCTGGCCGTTAGTTTGTCACCACTGCTCTAGGTCAAGAAAAGTAGCGAAACTAAAGAAAACGCATGCTGTAGGGATTGTATTATATCCATTGGTAGGTGTAGCATTATGTCCTTGTCTTGCGTCCAGCAAAAATATCTCAAGCGCAAGGATGAGCAGAATCAACTGCTCTGCACTCCGCATCCAAAAAAAAAAAAAAACATTACGAATGACATGATAATGAGATTTGACTGTCTTTCATCATTTTCAATATACCGCTGTCATCGTCAACATTGACACGGCGGCTCTTTGTGGTCCCCGGCCTTCTTCAGAAGTCTTACCCTTTCCAACCTGCTGCCAGAAGTTGACCTCCGGCTCTTAACATGTGAAATTGTGAAATCTTCATCAAGGCAGTCCTTCCACCTTTTTGAGTTCTTCTTGATCTTTTACGAACAGGAGTGCATTAAAGACCTTAAGTACTGTGCTCTCTGTATTCATTCTTATGTGACCTGCACACCACTTTCTACGAATATAATTGTAAAACTTTTACAAATGACAGCTCTAAAATCCAATTTTAACACCTTTGCCGAACGAACTTTTGATATGCTTAATGGCAGACAGCAAGAGTAGTTCGTTTTGCCTGTCACGTAAAATCAATTCTCTTAAATACTCCGGACCATAAAACAAAAAAAGAAAAAACAATTCATATCATTGTTGAAAGATCCTAAACGTCTTGTTCCTGCTTCAGACTTGTCTATTAGGATCCTGCTGCCCTGTTGAACGACGACATATCATAAATATCCATTAGCAGAAAATAGCACTTTCGCCTCGTGACCACATCCTTACGCTAAACGTCCATCTGCGAAGAAGTAATGTCCAAATGATGGACAGTTCTATTGTTCATGGAAGACAATTTAGTCGAAAGTGCTTTCTTTGTGGGTTTTATGCCCATTTTTTTTTTACACTGCAAATGACGAGAAAGTACTTTTTTCGAACTTTAATGGGCGTCTTGCCTCATTTTAAAGAATGTTATTCGACTATAACGTTCTATGAAATGGGAACATTTTCATTGAAATGATAGGTTTTGCTTCCGTTTTTGAAAAGCGTCGATAAGAATATTCGAAATGGGAATCGTTTGAATTTGTTGATCCGTGCGATGGTATGACTTTGGATCCGTTACTCAAAGTTTGATTTGGAACTTTGAATCTAAAACAATCGAAATGTATCATTTGATAGTTCAATAGCTATGTGATTTAACCTCAAATATAAAACTTTCCTGTGTAGTATATTCAACGTGTTCCCGTTTAACCGCAAGACCCCTATTTTCGCATCAGTTAGTCCTAGCTGCCTACTACCAATTGCAAAATTGGCCGAAATAAGGTGCGGAGTTAGAGTATTGGAAACTTGAAACTAAAAAGAAAATAAGTGAAATAAAAAACGAAATCAAAGTTTTCATACGGGCCCAAGGTCTCTGAACTTATGTTTAGGAAAATAATCTCCATTGAAAGGTAATTCCAACACAAAAAAACTGAAACATTTACTACTCAAGGAGATATTGGAGTTCACAGTTTTAAGGCACCGTGAAAGGGATGAGTTTGAAACTTATCGCCCTTTCAGAAGAGTAACATGTTGTTGAAGTAAAAAAAAAAAATCCTTGCTGTTGAAAAATAAATGCAAATGTTATGCTATGATACGTAAAAATACGCTACAAAAGCTCGTACAATTTGGAAAAACACTCTTTGCACACATATAATCTTAAACCCTTTTTAGCCGTTACATTTCCCCTCAAAAAATGTTATTGACTGCGAGTGTTACGTAATGTAAATCTCAAAACGCTTCGATTCATATCTCAGTGAATATTGGTCGTACTAATGTCAATTTTTTTGTGTTGGAATTATTCTTCAATGGAGATTATTTCCCTAAATATAAGTTAAGGAACCTACGTTCCTTAAAGTTAAACTTCGTATTGTTTCACGAATTTTCTTTTTGCTTCAAATTTTCTATATCTTAACTTAACATTGCGCCTTATTTTGACCATTTTTGCAATTGGAAGTATGCATCTAGAACTAGGTGAAAATAGAGGTCTCACAGGTTAAACGAGAACACCCTCTATGTACATAATAATGAAGTTTTACTTTTTCACTTATGAGCCGTTTTTTTGCATATTAGAGACAATATCAACGTTTTCAAGCTACTGTAGTTAAAAAATGCTCGATAAGAAAGATTTTCCAGAAGATATCAATGTAATGTAATAGTACCGACAATGTAAGAGACACTGACATTTTGTAAGCAAAGGAAGATCCAGCTTCAGGTTTTGGACAAAAAAAAGTCTTGGCACAAAAAATGGAGGATCATGATCCGCATGATTCTCACCTGGATTGCTCTTGCTGCAGAGTATCAGGGTTTCTTACATTGCCGGTATAACCTGAATATAAGAATATCTAGTGAAATATGAACACAATGTGCGGACATCACATCTTGTGACTATTTTCTGTTGCCTATACTTATGAATGTAATTTCTAACATCATTGGTTTTTTTTTTCCCTTCCAGAAGCTGGAACAAGACAATTGGCTGCATCTGAATATGAGGTAAGAACACTTTTCCAAAGTTTCTGTAAAGATTGAAAATTCAACATGTCTTCATTGTACATTTAAAAAAATCGTGGAAGTTTTGTGACGTTTATGAACATTCAACGCTAATAAGACTCAGATTATTATGGAAATATTGCGAACAACTGTTCAACGGTTCCGACGTTTCAAGGCCTCTCCTTTGAAACAGTTGTATGTTGCATTGCACTTTTGATTACTCATTGTAATCATGTCTATTTTCTTGTCTTTACCTTAATGTAACTGTCAAATGTTAAATTCATCAAAAACTCAGGTATCGGTGGGTGAATTAACTTCCGACCTACGTGCGTTGTAGAGTATTTAACTATTGTGCAGGGAAAATGCTCAATTGAGTACTGAATATACGTGGCGTATTTTTAAATACTTTTACTTTTTTGACAACGTATTTTTAAAACTTGAAAAACATTCAAATTTTGTACAAAAAAAAAAAATTCTCAAAAATGATTTTTAAAAATCTACAGTAATGTAACAAGAAAGATAAGTTAATAGCGAATAAGTGGGTGTTTAATTTTACTACCCAATAGGACTTATAGTATATTCTTCTTACAATAATTATATAGTTAACTAGCTGCGTGCCCGGCGTTGCACGGGCTACCTAAAAAATGTAAGAGCAGTCCAGTTGATGCTTTTGTAGTACACTGACACTAGTTTCTAACGCGTTAAGGAATAAATAAATGCGCGTAAAGCAAGGTTTGCAAAACACCAGTAAAACATATTTTTGCCAAAACACCTCATTAACGTTAATAATCGTTATCAATGATACAAGTTATGAGTACATTTTCAGTCAGCACAAAAGGGGAAAATATATGCATTATCAACTATAATCTTTACTCACGTTAAACTGAATTACATCTGATAGACTATATCGGAAATATTTATGCACAATAACAATCCGCTTTTTACATAAAATAGTCTACTACCCGGCGTTGCCCGGGTGTTTATTAATGCAACATACCACTCAGATAAATATTTGGATGGATTCTATCCGCACGGTCGTACAAGAATTACGTTTCTTTTCAATGATTTTCTTCACGCTGTAAATTTTAATAAAAGCGTTCATCCGGAAAGTTGAGTTGAAGCACTGAATAATAATTTGAATGGAGGAAAGCCTTCGAAAAATAGTGATTTGATTTTGAAATCTAAGAGTCATAATTAAAAGTTTTTAATTGATATCTCCGCTAATTATTATCGGAGAATTATGTTAAATAGCCAAACATGAAGACGGGAGGATTACGAATCCATCGATACCTGGTTCGATGGTCAGTTCACTGTCGTTCGGGAGAAGAAGCTTGGACATAGATAGATAGATAGATAGATACTCAGATTTTATATGTATAAGATGCTTTAAATTTGTTTTTGGTAATAAGTTAATAATTATGGCATGCTCGCTTCTTTTGTTTTTTGCTTCTACAGTAAGTTCCAAAAACAAATTAATTTCTCTTATCGTTTTCATTGTACTCAACAGTTTTTTACTTAGACCCCTGAAAAATTCTTATAGTTTCGATAAATTTGGGCCGATGTTTCTTTTGAATTCTGTGTTGAGGTCTTCCTTACATTTTAGAAGTTTCACAGCGTCGTTTGACAGCGTCTCTTTGCATTATAAGACATAGATGCGTGACGAATGCATGGAGTGCGGCTCTGGTAACTTGATACTTGACTTTGGACCAGTTCATTAATTTTTGGGTTGAAAGAGGAGATATTCATAGTTGGTACAACGCCAATGATCGTTATCACAGTGCAAACCAACCTTCTTCACTCCGTATTTTAACAAATCGTTTTTTCCTCAGTATATCGGAAGTCAACTTATGAGAGCCAGATTATACCAACGATGAGTTAGAGGTAAAGATTTTCGTGGCAGTTAGCGAAATAAGAATTTCGCTTCAAATTAAGCATTGTTTTTGGACTCTTGGTATCTATGCTGCAGGACAGGACCGTCATTTAGGGGGTCTGATCTGGAAAAGGGTAATGCCCCCTTCTCGCCCACCTTGAGAAATCAGCATATCTACATATCAATAGATGCGTTTTTTGTTGTTTTCGATACAATTTGAATCTCTTGCACTTCCCACCCCTTTCGGATGTTTGATCAAATCTGTATCTGGTGACTTTGAGGTGGCGAATAAGCAGGCAACGGGCGATCTTATATCTTGAAGTTCTTATATCTGAATCCACGAAGCCTAGCGTCGATTGTGGTCATGGCCAGTTCCAATGGGGACTCAGGAGCCTGCAAGCTCCCTCGTTACGGGGGCGAAGTTGCAGTGGAACCCAAGTCGGCAACTGCTGTGGGTGATCTGTTGCATACATTTTGCCCTCCCCTAGAAAAATTCGAAATGATGGGCTTGCTTCATGATTTATGAAACAGAAGTATTTTGTAATACAAGTTCTCTCTTTTTCTTTGAAGTTTACCTCGACAAATTTCAACAGTTTATCCCACGCGTTATCAACTGAATATGGATGAAGTGGCAAAGCAATAAATCTTACCCAGTACTTAAATCATAATATATTTGCATGCTTTGACAGGTGGGCAAAAAAAATCAAACAACTTTCTCAACGTGTGTGTCAATCTTGTGCAACCCCTGACGCATCCCACGTTGAAACGGAATGTCATCGCACTGTTATGGACCGTCTCTCGGAGAGCACCGGTTATTCGCTTCAGTGCCACACACCACTTTCCCCGTTTCTTCCGCTGACCTTGAAGTGAAGCTCGTTCTGTGTTCTTTTTCAATTGGCAACCACTGATGTTGAACCGAACGCAGTCGCTAAGGGAACAGTTAAATCGATGATGTTTGATCTTATTCTTAAAAAAAAAAAGAAATGTCTAGATTGTTTAGGTTGGAAAAACAACGCGACTTAATTTGCTGTTTCTTGCTTCGTGAAAAGTAAAAATTAGTGCTGTTTCATTTTACTTTCGCTTCCAACGAAGCTGAGCAGTTTTTTTTTTAAATCATTGTTTCAACGATTTATTAACAGGGCTTCGGAGTCGGAGTCGGACTGATTTTTGCATAAAGGAGTCGGAGTCGTTAGAAAACATGCCGACTCCGACTCCGGGCTTCTTTTTTACTTACATTTTCACTGACTTTCCTCCCATTTTTAAAAACTGACTACCAATTGGTTCGATTAAATGTATAAAAAGCTACTAATTGGAAAATAACTGCGCTTATGGCAATGAGCTAGCTTAAGTGCTTACCGAACTTTCTCTAGCCGTCCCCTAGTTTGCTTGCTTTTTAACTTAACAAATAACAACAGTCAGCAAACGGTTTTGTTGCCTAACATTTTCAAGTAATCACTTTCAAATAAAAGTAGAAATATAGTGTTTTGCTCAATCTGAGTTATAAAATAGTTGAAGGAAAGTATGTAACAATTTAGTAAGTCGAGGCCCGTAGCTCGGGTGGAAACTTTTGAGAGTAGTTGGCAAATTCAAATAAGTTCTGGCGTGAAAGCATGAATCTAAAAGATCCGATTTTTTAATACCATTTCTATATATGCTTAATTCTCCCTAAAAAGTATGGAACAATATAAGTGTAAGTGATTTCTTGGTTACAACACTCAATAATTGCAGTTAATCTTAAAATCTTCATATTAAGTTTATTCTAAAGCAGACTATAAAATTTAAATTAAAAATTTAGCGAAGAAGAACTATAGGTATACTAAAAGCTATTCGTACAAATTTGTATTCCGCCGCATTTTGTGTAAAATTTTCTCCTTACGTATATGTGCCTTACTTTCGTTGAAATTATATTAGTGAAATATAATTTAAAATATGTTCGAGAAAATTTTCAAATTTAAAGTATTTATATTTTTTACAAACTCTGAAATTAACTTTGGGTGTCACCTACCAGATGGGTGTCACCCGGGCCCAACCACCCCCTCTCAAGAACTTACTTAGAAAAAAAGCTTTTTTTCTTTCTAGTTGCAACTTTCAAAAATTGAAAGCACACGATTTTATCAATATGTATTTGTTAAACATCAAAAGGGAGCAAATTACAAGTAATCCTTTTAAATTATTGAAAAAAATGGTATTTTTAAGTCATCTCACTTTTAAACTCGTAACTATTGGAAAATTTGATTTTTAAATTGAATTTCTAACGTTGTATGCATCTTGGGTTTACAATAAAATACAAAATGCGAAATTTTCATGAAAAGGAATTAATATTTCAATCTCTGTTTTGGTTTTTCCCCCTTCCTGAAGAGGGGGGGGGGGAACTGAAAAAATGCAATAAAATAAAAATAAAAACATCATGAGTCTGAGTTGGGCGTTTCAAAATCCAGGAGTCGGGGTCGGAGTCGGCCATTTTCCTTCCGACTCCGCAGCCCTGTTTATTAATGTCTTTTTTAAAAACTTATTTAACGATGTAAGCTTTGCAATAGTTTTTGCATGTATTAATGGCGCATTTAGAGACGAAATACAATATCCATTTGAATCAGGACACATTGCTGTTTTGTCTAGTATCATATTAAATAAGCAATGAGGTCTGGTTAGAGAAAAAAGTAAGCAATAGCATGGTCGCTAGTAATAGTGGGGGAAAAAGGTTAAATTAAAATGGAGAAATTGTATTTTAAAATAAATAATGTATTCAAATATAAGAAAAGTTCAATAAAATTGTTTAAAAAATTACACAAATAATCGGAATGTAATTCAAATGGACAATAAAAATCCCAACTGCCGAAGTTCATATGGTTAGTTCTCATTGGCTAAAAATAATCGAAGGTGTAAGTCACTGTGAGCTGCTGAAGTATGATTTTACGGCAGAATCATAGTATTTGATGGGTTTTGTATTGCAAAGTTGGGATACGAAATTCTCAAGTGAAATTTCTGGATTCAAATGGAGATGAATTTTTGTTAAAAAATTATGCAGCACAGATTTTAGGAAATACAAAGAAGGGTTTCTGATATTACACGTTTTTTACACTACAACCTGCAGAGCAATATCATCTCTGAACTGTCCTGCTTTCTTTTTCAGAAGGAACAGGTCGAAAATTCTTCTTCGATGATCCGTTGTTTTTCTTACATGAGGAGTTTTTACACTCGCAGCCTGTCATTGGGATATCTTTTTGATCTTCTGATAAACGGGCTCGGAGAGTCTGACTCGTTTGTAAGTTTTACCTTCAACGGAAAAGTGAAAAATTACGCAAATTATCATTGCTGTGCCACCGCAGACCCCTTTTACATCGTTGACAGGGGTGCCCTGAACTTCAATTTTTAGGACAGAAATTCTCAACTTGCAGAATGGAACACCAAATTTCGCCGAATGATGATAATTTTGCCGAATCGTCATACAAAATTTTCCGAATGAAGAAATTTTTGGGAGGTCACAGCGACCTCCCATGGGGGCGCTCATGATCATAGACTGTATTGGTGCCTCTGTGGGACAAATGTTAAGTGAATGGGAGAACGTCTTTGACCTCCTATAAGCGGAAAAACGGTCGCTTGGTGCATACAAAAAAATTGGACTCGCGCTCTTTTAACACTGGTAAATTACTGCAAAATTTTTTTGCCTAAACCTATGGGAGTTAGAACAAGGAGTCGCCTAACCTCAAATGGGTTGATTGCCTTGATAAGGAATTTTCTACCATAAGAGTGAAAAATTGGCAAACCATGGCCAAAAAAAGAGAGGCCTGGAAGATTCTTGAGGAGGACAGGGCTCACCCAGGGCTGTCGTACCACTGAGGAAGGAAGGAAAGAAGGAAATTATTGCAAAGGACTTTTTTTTTTAAGGATTACTTACACATGGCTCGATCCAAAATAGGCTTCTAAATACAATGCACTTGGTAACATACCGGTATTTTCGGTATTAGATGAAAAAAAATAAATAGTTTCAATTTAAGAACATTAAATTTAACTTATTAAATATCTACTTATATTTTGAATGTACATTTCTTTTTCCGTGATACAGAACCAAAATCAATCTATTGATGTAAAAATTTGGCTTCTAAAGCACTCACTAATAGAATATCATTAAACAAAATAATGGAAAGATTGCAAAGTGATATTGTCGTTACTAGATGGTGAGATAAATCACATTTTTGTGCGCTTTTGTTCACTATGTTTTCATTTTTTCCATTTTCCACATCACTCACTTTCTCTTTTGTGAAAGTTAATTTCGAGTGTAATTTGAAATGAATTTGTCTTATGAATAATTTTTTCCAACCATCAGTTGCAGAAATAATTTATGATTTCTTTTTTAATTATTTTTCTCAACTGTACTAAATTTTAACAAAACTTTTTCATGTTCTCATAACAAATGGTAATTTGTTGTCCTTGTACCTTGAAAATACCTTGAGAAAAGTCCCTTGAAAATTAGCATAAAGGTAAAGCATAATCAATTGAAACATATTTTCAGATATTTACATAATTATAATTGCAATAATTTTGAAAAGAAGGCGAAAACGACTAAGAGAAACTAACAAGATCAGACTTATTGAAGTTTTTCGTAAATTTCAAACCAAAGGGCAAATAAAAAGCATACACAAACCTCTAATGCTCAAAAGGAACTGATGATAATGTCTGAAAAGTATCGTGTCTTGAAAAGATGTTACAACAAGCTATTAATTTAAAAAATAATAATAATGATGCAAACAATACAAAAGAAACACACACACACACAGAAAAGGATTTATCCAAAAATAACATGTAAGAGACCGATTGATTTGAAGATGAAGGACTTCTAGACAATTAGAGGAGGTGTATCGTGCATTGTTAGCAGTACAACCGACCTGCGTGATTTCAGAAAGAGTATTTTTAACTGTAGAAAAGTTGAGCTAAAATAAGTATCAGGCTTAGAGACAATTTAATAGATGCATTATGTTTTTTTACAACTATTGATTTTTTATTTTGATATTTGTTCCTTCCTTTTATATTCTGTCACAATACAATTTTTGTACAAAATTATGAAATGTGGCGACGAAACAATATGTTTTCAAGCAACTTTTGAGAAATGTCAAATACCGGTATTCCGTTATCACGTTTTAAAAATACCGAACACCGGTATTGAATTTTCGGTCCGGTATTGCAATCCCTAAATGCACTAATAAACGGAAAATCGCAATTTATGGACTTACGTTAGTCTGTCTCGGATGAACAGCATTAAAAGCTTTTAAAAATTCTTTCACCAAGATCCCAATCAAATCATTTGACTTAAAAATCGCCTCCAAAATTCCCTAAGTGTTCGAAGTGACGTTACGGCAGCCACTTAAACCGTGTTCAACAAAATGACTTGTTAATGGTATCAAGGTAAGATTTGTTACGGTATCCATGCAATCGAATGGTCTTTAAACTGTCGTGACTGTATACGGTCGTGAAGTAACTGATCAACGATCGTGACTAAACCATTCATAGTACTCTTGTGCGCAAACATTAATTCTCTAAAGTTACATGAACGTGACTTTTGTTACAGCAAACCATGTAATCTAACAATTTGTAAAGTTAACATTAAATAGAGATCAATTTAAGGATAGTCAGTGCCCCCTATACCATCAATGTTAATTTGCAAAGGTACATGCACCTTTTTCTGAAAATCTATTAAAGATACAATAATGAAATTTTTTCTGTACCTTAAGTACTCTTTTCTCTATACTGAAGTAAAATTTTACAGAAAGGAAGCTTAGTTTTTATTTAAAAAATTCTAACGCGTAAGTCACTGTATTTTTTTCCAAAAATGCCATTTTGCAACACGAAATCAGCTGTATAAAAAAATATTTTTGGAATATGAGAAAAATTTTACTTCAGTATATGCAACTAAATATATGGAATAGGTGATAAAAATTTCAAATCCTAACACAATTTAGTTTCTGAGAAAAAGGAACATTTAGTTTCAAAAAAAACATTTCGAGATATTGCAATTTAAAGGGGAAAATCATTCCTTATCAACATATGTTTACCTTTTTTTGAAGCACTTTTTAACTTACTTCTAATATGAGCACGATCAAGAAATTTGTATCATTAAAAAGGTATTGAAATGGAGTTTTAAAATATATAAAAATAAAAAAATCAATTTTTTGAAAGTATTTAGGGTACTGGCTCTCCTTAATATTATTCTACTGATGTTATCCCGTGTTCCCTGAAATTAACTTCAAGTGATTGTGTTGGTACATATGAGGCAGTGAGAAGCAAAGGGATGTAAGTGGCAAAATTAAAAATTTGGAGATAACCAGTACAAATGGTAGGTAAACCCCTCCTCTATCTTGGGGCAAGAGATGGTACAAGTAGCCCTGGTAGTTGCTACTATACAGCATGGTTTAGAAAAAAATTTCAATGAAAGCCTACCTAGGATCTGACCTTTAAACGCGTTTTACTCAGAACTTCAAAATGTCCACTTGCATCTCTTTGCTTCTCACTGTCTCATATGATTTTTACGTGCGTGTATGTATGCTTATGTGCCCCTTTCTCAGCTGTACATTAAAGCATCTTCCAAAAGTTTATTCATAGGACCTGACATGAATGTACTATCACTAACAGTAATGATCACTAGCAGTGATATAGGGCTTCAAGACAGATTTTTGCAATCCAAAATAGAGCACTATTTTTGAAGAGTGCCCGTTCAAAGCTATTTTCCCAGCCACTGATATGATGTCTGTGGTGACGAACTGTAATTTAAAAAGTTGACTCTGACGCGTGTACCTGGATACATGCAACTTTTTTTTCCTTCGGACGAACAGCTAAATTCGGTGCTTGATTTTTTATTTCAACTGTTGTTTGTTTAGTTTTAACTATAGTTTTAAAAAAAAATCTCTAACAATTGACCTTCTTTTATAACTTCTGTACAAACAGACAAATTCAGTATGTACTAACTTGCTTATTATGAAGAACTTTGATGGCAAGCAGATGTACGTATAGTCTAAAGTCCCACTAGGCTTGACCTACCCTCGTCGAGTTTCCTACAATTGTTGCCATAAATGCAAAGTAAAAGTTGTAGTTAAAACGTTAAAGTAAGAATTTCTACCTCTTTCACGTGAACTAATCAGGGTTGCCAGGTGTTGAAATGTTTCTAAAAATAAGTCATTTACCCTCATTGAGTTTTCAAAAATCGTTATCATAAATGAAGAGTAAATGATGGAAATAAAACACTCAAGTGTGGTTGCCTACCTTTTTTGGTTCGCTAATCAGGGTTGTCAGGGGATAAAAGGTTTTTAATGAGGGAGATAATTTACCCCTCATCGAGTTTATGAAAATTGTTGCCATAAATGCAAAGTAAAAGTTGTAGTTAAAACGTTAAAGTAAGAATTTCTACTTCTTTCACGTGAACTAATCAGGGTTACCAGATGTTGAAAGGTTTCTAAAAATAAGTCAAATACCCTCATTGAGTTTCCAAAAATCGTTATCATAAATGAAGATTAAAAGATGGAAATAAAACACTTAAAGTGTGGTTGCCTACCTTTTTTGGTTCGCTAATCATGGTTGTCAGGGGATAAAAGGTTTTCAATGAGGGAGATAATTTTCCCCTCATCGCGTATCTGGAAATTGTTGTCATAAATGAAGAGTAAAAGATATAAAGAAAACGATAAAGTAAGGTTGCCTACTTTTTCCGGTCCCTAACCAGGGTTTTCCGAGGCTAAAATGTGCCCAAAATGAGTAATTTCATCGAGTTTCCACATAAGTTATATAAAAAAATGTAGGTAAAAATATTACAAAACCGATGGTATAAGGTTGCCTAAGCAAAAGTGCTCCAATTATAGGATTGCCGCTATTCAAAATTTCAATATTGAGCCTTCGTGTGAGAAAACTTCGAAATTTCCAACGGGGTTTTAACCCCGTAACTGGGTTGAAATCACTGAAAAATCGAGCTGTCGAAAGTTATTGTGCTCTTTCATGACAATGCAAAACCGTATCCAGCACAGCCACTCATAGTCCAGCCCTCAATGCAAACCTTTGGGATTTTGGAAAAAGTTTAAAAGGGAAAAGTGCGATTACCCTCTTTGTAGCCCAGACCTTTCGCTTTGTGAGTTTCACGTCTTTGCTCCTTAAAATATGTATACAAGGTGTACCGTTTTAACCTGCAAGACCTCTATTTTCGCAACCGTTAGTCCTAGATGCATACTTCCAATCGCAAAAATGTTCAAAATCAGATACAGAGTTAAGATATTGAAAATTTGAAGTGAAAACAAATACGAATAAAAATGTACAAAATTTAATTTTTTATACGGGCCTCATGTCCTAACTTATGTTTAGGGAAATAATCTCCATTGAAAAACATTTCCAACACAAAAAGTTAGAAATTAGTACGACTAATATTCACCGAGTAATGAAACACAGCGTTTTGTGACTTACACCACTTTACACTCGCAGTCAATAACACTTTAATAACACTTAATAAAGTTTGGGGGAAAATATAGTGGTTAACAAGTGTTTAAAATTACATATGTGCAGAGTGTGATTTTTCAAATTGTTCGAGGTTTTGCAGTGTGTTTTTGCGTATCACGGCTTAACATTTGCATGAATTTTTGAATAGCAATGAAATATATAAATATCTTGTTTTTTTTTTTTTTAAATCTTTTGTATGGTCCATTAAAACTTTGAATTGGAATATCTCTTTGAGTTTTTGTCGCACAAATGTCAAGTTTTTCGTGTCAGTAATAGTTTTTATTATTAGATTTATTCTCTAAATATAAGTTAGGGGAGCTAGGGTCCGTATAAAAAGTTAAATTTTGTATTTTTTGACTCATTTTTAACTTTGCTTCAAACTTTCAATATCTTAACTCCGCAACTGATTTTGCATTTGAAAGTATACATCTAGGACTAACGGTTGCGAAAATAGAGGTCTTGCAGGTTAAAACGGAACACCCTGTATATATATAGCAAAGAATGTAAATCGGACATTGAACGGGGCTTTGTAGGGAACATCGAAAATCTTGTACCACGCCTCGACGAACGCTTAGATAACGGGTTTAATCGAAATAGGGTTTGAACTTTGCTGTTGTTTTACTCAATATTTTTAAAAGTTTACTTAGATCCCTTTTCTTCCCACTTTTTCATGTGCCAAATCCAATTCACAAACCTCAGAGCTTTTAAAATATTTTTTAAGAAAAAGCCAATGTAGTTTTTTATTTAAATGATTATTCAGCTTAAAATACTTTTAATACCATTCAGTTATCGGCACATTAAAAAAAAAAGAATTTATGAATAAATTGTGATGACTATTTTAACACCCTTTTACCGCCGTTTAAATGATTAACCTCGATTCAACGATTGTCAAGGGGCTAGAAAAAGTTATCGTTAAATCAAGGATATCGTTAAATCGAAGAGCTCGGACATTCAATGCCGTCAAATCCGGACCAGTGAAATGTATCATTAACCTGAGGAAATCCGTTAGATCGGGTATCGTTAAATCAAAGTTAATTTGAGAATTGATTCGTATGTAATCTGAGAGATTAACTGTTCAATTTTTTTACAGTAACTAGTAGCTGACGTTTTTGCTTATCCCACCCCCAACTTTCATAAAATAAGTTGTCTAATCATAAGTTTCATTGCCTTTCCCTTTTTGTAAATGCTACTAGCGTTTTTCTAGAACGAGTCGTAATCCGGTATCATCCCTAGCTGATACCGCAAGCGATGAGCTGAGCGTAGAACGACCTTGGCGTGTTCTTTCTGCTCAGCTGCGCCCCTTTTGTGAGCGGGGCGTGTGCCCGTGATTCCCGGGAATTTCGGAAACGCTCCGATGGGTGTACAGGGCACTGGAACAGACACACAGTTCGAACGGAAAAGTGATGTTGAGTTGAGTAGTCTCTTTTGCAGGATGGTTTCGAAAAATCGGCGGCGGAACTATTGCTATTGAAATTGGCATCAATTTCGTTAGGAAAGGTCCCCCCCCCCATCCTGAGGTTTTGAAGGAATTTTTAATCATTTTTAATTTTTAAGCTTCTCAACTTTAACATTTGTTTCTGATAAATTTATCTGCCTTGTGTGGAGCGTTCTGCAGATAATAATGTCACGTTGCCAGGGGAAAGCACAAATGACACGCTAACGAGATGTTGATGAAAATATTTAAAAAAAATATTACGAACGGCGATTGAATGTACAGTACAACCTCGATTTAACGATTGTCAAGGGACTGGAAAAAAGTTATCGTTAAATCAAGGATATTTATTGTTAAATCGAGGAGCATAGACATTCAATGTTGTCAAATTCGGACCAGTGAGATGTATCGTTAAATTGAGGAAATCGTTAAATTGAAGTTATACTGTATTAACATTGTCATGTTTAAAAACAGAATTTGCATCAGTGAATTCAAATATGAACTTAAAGAGCACTTCTTGAAAGAAAAAAAAAACTCTTTTTGGGTTGAAAACATTCTGTAATACATGACTAGTTTCATTTAGCTACTTTTGTTTCAGGAATTCATTTTAAAAAACCATATTTTTTTTAAACGTAATTCCTAACACGCTAACATGTCACGCCCATTTTTCTACGTATTTAAATACTCTATATTATTATTATTACTAGAAAATCGCCCGTCAAGGTTTGACGGGTGAAAATTGCATCTACATTTGAACGAAGCAATTGCCTGTTTGGTGATATTTTGATGGTTGAAATTTCTACCCTAATTCCAGTTAGATAGCTTTACGTTTCTTACCTCTCCTAAAATTACACCTTACCAGAAAAACAGTTAACTTACCGGATCCAGTTCCGGTTTATCAAAATAAAGCATTTCCCTGCATGTCAAACATTGCCAAAAAAATATTATCAAATCATAAAAAAACTTACTGAATTTTCGGTGCTTCAACAATGAAATAATGCTATCACTCAAGCTATGACACGAGTTTCATTGTTGGTGACGTCAGAGCGTGACTCGGTTAGTGATTTTTATTATATATATATATATATATATATATATATATATATGAGTATTACTATTGTTAGTTAATAAACGTGCAAAAAGAAGTCACGTGGTGCTTTTTAGGCCGAAATTACACCACCGAGAATAGGTTTTTAGATTGAATGCGCATTCTTGCTGCACAACATTTGTTTTGCATTTTAAAATTACATTCATTTTCTCTACTCATTGTCGGTTTTTTTTTTCAATCCTACCTCAAACTAAAAGCTTAAAAAATAACCATATTGAAAATTTCTGCATCGTGTTTTCAGAGTTATTTGGATACCACAGTTTTCCAAACATGCATTATACTTTATTTTTTACCCTTGTCCTAGAAAATAAAACAGCTAACTGCTCTCCTTCTTCAAAACTAGTTGTTGTAACCAGTTGAATCTCAATACTCGCCTATTCCATGGCCAATAACTGTCTCAGTTATGAAATATAATTTTTCTTTACAACACACTGCTGAAAAATGAGGTGTAAATGAGTTGCCCTCTAATCGTAAATTATAACCCCGGTGTGTTTCAAATGAAATTATCCTCATTTAGCTTCGTAGGAGGCGTTGCATCAAATTGCCCCATTTCCACACTTTTGGTGGTTGCCGTGTTTTGAAACCCATTGTTCACGCACTCGCAGTATGAACATATCACTGGGAACGCTCTTTCGCCTTGACCGCTGACTAGAGATTTTCGATCAACGCATGCCAAAATCTTGCGATGGACTTTAAAGGCATTGTTTTCGAGAGGTGTTATTGTTTACGTACATTTTGTTTTACTGTTTACATGGTCGAACACAGAGCCCAATCATTCTGATATTTGACGCGGGGCACATTTCTATTTCAGGGCCCCCCTAAGATTTTAGAAGACACTGGGCATGAAATTCATTTTTTGCCCCTCCCCTCCATTCCAGCTTATTTTATAAAATGAAGCTATAGAATATTTTGATATTGCGTATTAATACAACCATGCTAAATTTGGTGGTACCTCATATCACAATATAGTACAGTAAAACCTGTAAAGTTGATCACCCTTGTAAGTTGACCACCTGTCTATGTTGACCACTTTTGTCAGGAACGGAATTTTGTCCTATATCATATAATGAAGGAAAACCTCTGTAACTTGACCACCTCTCTATCTTGATCACCTGTCTATCTTGACCACTAATGTATGCCGAATTTGGTTTGAAGTATTGTAAAAAACCCTTTGTAAGTTGACCACTTGGTTTATTTTTTTAAACTTTCTTCAGCAAATTATTTTATTTCATTATTTATTAATTACAATTATTATTATTATTATTATTTGATAGCTTTCTAAGAATGTTTTTAATGCTTTGATGACAGACTAGCATTTTACTAACTAAACAGCAGCATAAAGCTTATGCTGCTCTTTATTCTCTAAACTTGTTTTTCATTTGTTGTTCTATTTGAGATAGCTTTTTGTTCTCTGTTCAATAAAAATAGGTGTCAGTAGAAAAGTTCAAAATCTTTTCTTTCAGTTGCAATATGTTATGGCAACAGAGGAATTGTGCAAAAAGAACTGGCCCGGATCTAGATATTTTGGGCCTCCCTGCAACAAAATATGTTGGGCCCCTCCCTTGTGGCCAGCAGTGTCTATTTGTAAAGTGCATAAGTCTTAGTGCTAGTTTTTTTCTATTTTATCTTCAATTTCTAAAGTCAGTAGCCACTTTAAGGACGCGGGCCCCTCGCACTGCGGGTACACAGATCTGGGCTGCTAATGAGTAAAGTTACATGTTTCTGGTGCAAGGGATTAAGAGATAGGACATTTTAATTTTGCCTTTATGAACTGGGAGAGTCGAGCTGGTTACTTTTTGTCTATACATAAAAAGGCTTCAAAAAGAAAGTTAGTTGAACTTGAGATTAATAAAAAGTATGAAATATTAAAATTAATTGAAAATGGAGAAATCCAGAGGAAATTAGCTGGCATATATGGAATTTCTAAACCTACATTGTCTAATATAGTTAAAAACAAGGAAAAAATAAACTAAATTATTTTTTGTTTGTTATTAAAAATACTAATAGTTATTTTTAATTATTGTTTCACTTTCAGTAATGTTAAACACTGAAAGTGAGTTTAACAGAAAGAGTAAGGGTGAACTCCTCAAAAAATGAATACATGATGCAAGAAATGACAAAAAAAAAAAAAAAAAAAACATTACCGCCCTTTATAAGTTGACCACCTGTCTAAGTTGACCGCCAAAGAGCTGAACCGCAAGTGGTCAACTTACACAGGTTTCACTGTATATACATGTAAAAAAAGAGGAGAGATATAGTATACGATAATTATATAAGATGTGGTTAAACTTGCCCGTTGCAGTAAACCGTAAATATCAAACTCATCTGTGATATTATTTTTAATAGTACATACGGACTAAACTTGGAATGGTTTTGGGATTTGCAAAAATATCAAAATTTTAAGGGGAATTTTTATCAACAAATGAGAGATTTTTTCAATATCTTGGCATTTGCAAAAATATCAATGATATCATTGTACTCTGGATTCTAATTGAAACCATTATTTATTTTTAACTAGCATGGTAAATTAAGGGGATTTTGGGCCCCCTGAAATCTAAGAGGAGGGGCCTGTGCCCTGCATGCCCCTGCAGTAAACAGGCTCTGGTCGAACATGTAAAAAAATATTTAGCTTCGTGGTAGAGCAGAGGTTCCCAAACTTTTCCGATTCGAAACACCCTTTGAAGGATTAGAATTTTCTCACGGTCTACCTCAGTTAGAATGCGTACGTACGATGTACGATAAACTCCCGATTAGCCTCGAAATTGGGTGGCACAAGTGACGCGGATAATAAAAATTGCGGATAAACCGGGAAAAGCTTAAATGAGGGACAAAAAAGTAAAACTTGTCCTTCCTCAAAAGTTTGACTTTATCCGCAACTCCAATAAACAGGGGGCGCTGCAGCCACCGTCTAATGGTGGATGAAAAAGGTAAAACAAACACATGCTGTAACTTATAACTTGCTTTGACGCTTAGTGAATGGCAGTAATTTTTCATCGTGTTTGTGGGAAGTTTTCTATTCTTCTGAGATTACATTACACCACAAACTGTCTGAAGCCTGTAATTTACCTCAAAGAAAACACGTGGAATGGAATGTTTTACCTTTTTCTTCAGAATTGTTAATCACCGCAAGGTAGCGTATTCGAGCTCTGGAGTCGCGAATTGATGTATTGATGCAAAATTCTTTCTGCAAACAGTGAGAATAGTATAGTAAAAAAATTTGTATTTTCGCATGATAGAGCTTAACATCAAAACAAGTGTAAGTACGATGAGGAAAGCACAAAAGTAAATAAATAAATATGTGAGCAAATAATTAAATAAAACAAAAACAACTAAGCGCAAATTTACAATTTTTTGAAAAAAATAAAAACAGCCATTGGTACAGTAGACCTTTGTTTTACTTGAGGGTTACGTTCCACGGAAATGCCGCGTAAACTGAGGCCTGATACTAGTATTAAAGTACGGGTTTGGTTCCGTAGATAACAAAATACTTCATTCTAGAGATCAATAATAATAAGTTTAATGTGTACTTATATCGACTTTTATGCACTGCATGCATAAAGAAAACATAAATTAATTTCGTGTTCTCTTAATAAAGAGGAGCGGGTTGTGATAGTCTTTTGGCAGTCATTAAGAATTTTTCTCTGTAATTCTTTGCACAGCATTAACGCATCTATGATCATTTGCGTCATTTCCATGATAGAATCTTTCTTCACTAACAAAGCAGAAAGATCATTTCTATTGTCTAGGAATGGCTCAAAATTTTCAGTGTGAAAGTTTTGGTTGTTCGTCACCGACGTCGGTATCCTTGTTGGTTTTGTCCTTCTTTGTCACTCCTAAGAGCTCTTCTTCCAGTGTGTTCTGAACTGTTCGAGTTTAATAACTTTACTTCTGGAAAGAGTTCTGGAACCAATCGCATAAAATGTCTCCAGTGGCCCAAGCTCGATTATTAGCACGACAAAATGCAGTCTATTACGCGTAATCTGCGATCTTTAGGAGTTTGGATTTTGAAAGAGAGGAAATTTTAATCTGTTTGCATTGCCGCATTTGCGTAAAACCGAAACTCATCCGCTTAAAATAAAATAAAGGTGTCAAATCTTAAACCGCGTATAATTGGAACCGCGTAAAATAAACCAGCGTAAAACGAGGGTCTACTGTATTTGCTTTTTGCTGCGAAAACGCATGTTCCTGATTGTTGATTGACTCGCGGATAATCGGGAGTATATGTAATTGATGCCGTGGGCACTTCGCGGTACCTGTAGCAAAACCCTGCGGCACTCACTTTAGGAACCCCTGTGGTAGAGACTTTTTAAATGTTTCGTGTATGGCTGTCACTTGTTTGAGAGTTGATTAATAAGTATTGCTGCGGGGGAAAAGTTGTTCGTTTTGGGTTTTTCATCCCTTAGCAAAAAAATTTTGAGTTTTCTGTTTGTGTGCGTCAAGGAAGTCAGCAAACAAGTCCAGTTTTGCATTGTTTTGGAAAATGTGCTCAGGTTTCACGATATACCTTGCTCTTAATAGTTTTTCAGGGGACTATAATTTCCTTAATTCAAGGAGTCATTCGTAACAAAATCCAATGAGTTTATTTCTCAACAGCTCTGTGCAGCTTTCACGAAAAAGATACTCTAGAAATAAAGAAAAGCGACTTCAATCGTTCGTTTGGTTGAAACAAATTCGTGTCAAGTGGATGATGAATGCGAATTGTGAAATTTTACTTTCTGTTATTTCAGAGAAAATCTCCAAACATGGCACAGTGACAAATCCTCTGCAACATGTTTGTTTACATTTGTCTATACTTCCGCGAACAGAGTATTAAATCATAATCAACGCTCAACCGAGTCAATTAATAAATAAATCAACTGAAACAACTAACCAACTATCTAAAAACTATCAAGAAACAGTTTATATGACCGTTTTTTTTTCTGATTTTCATTTCAACATTTGAACTATGTTAGATTAACAGAAATGTTTTCAATGCGGATTACAAAAATGTAAAATTTGATGCTGTTCCACAACATTTGAGTGCTATTTTTCCTAAAAATTAGACTGAATTAGGTTATTTTTGTTTCTGGAAGTTTTCTCAACTTTACACGAAGTGCAAGTACACATTTGCTTGGGAACTGTTTTGCTCTCCAATTCTCTAAATATCAAAAGGACATCATCTACGCCTTATCCTTAATTTCCAGCTTGATTTCTTATTTCACATTCTTATAATTAAAGGTTTTACAACGATTTAAATGATCTAAGAATAAAATATTATTTTATTCATTCGAAATATTCAATGTCATAGATTTTGCTTAATATCAGGGAAAAGAATTCTGATAATTTCCTCATGGAACGTAAACATTAATTTCTTAATTACCAGGGTTCTTCAAGGTGTCGACTGTCTTGACAAACTTCCGCTGTAAACTCTCTCATTTTACACTAATCACCAATATGCGGCTGTTTTCAGCCTTCCAATGGTCTACCCACGTGTTCCAATGTCTCTTGTAGGTGGCATTCGAAGGTTTGTGTGATAGGGTGGTCCGTGAGATCCCCACGCGCTCCTTCCTACTGTCGTCTGCCGTGTGCCCGTTTTGGAAGGTTTTACTCCGTGGTTATATCCCATGATGAATGATATTCGAATGGCTCTTAATTTTATTCACATGATGACGCCTACGTCTCTTTGATTTGGCCTCGATTCTATCAGAGACGTATCAGAAAGCGGATAACTTGTTGCCATGGAGTGTGGAGAGGGTGTCCATCATTATGTAGAGTATTTTGCAAATCGACCCCTTAATGTTGAAACAAGTACTGATTGTAAGATTGTTTGCTATACAGGCGTCTCTCGTACAACACGGTTTCGATATTACACGGTACCAATTTACGATTATTATTACGCTGTTTCGATATTACACGGTACAAAACTTGAATTTAATACTTCATGGATATGGTGTAACACAAGCCCGGCTCTTGAGGTAGGCAACCTAGGCGGCCGCCTAGGGCGGCAGATTTTAAGGACGGCAAATTTCGAAATTGATTTTTTTTTTTTTTTTTTTTTAAAGTATGAATATCTGTTTCAGCATGTTAAGATTCACTGATTCAATGTTAAATAATAATAATGACAATAATAATAATAATTTAGAGTGTGTACCAGTGCTTGGATATGCAAAACATAGTCCGGAGTTAAAATGAAAAATTGAATTTACTTTTAGAGGCGGCAAATTGCGCGGTTTAAAAATCATTTGAGAATATTAATATCTGTTTGAGCGCCATAAGATGCACTACTTCAACGTTAATGAAAATATAATTTAAAGTGTGTACCAGTGCTTGGATATGCAAAATCCAGGATGGAATGTAACTAGAATCACCTTTTAATTCTAAACATTTTACTATTATTTTTATTTTATTAAAATATCATTATTTTATATTAGTATTATTATTATTATTCAATGGGGGGGGGGGGGCACTTGTCAATATCGCCTAGGGCTGCTGAACTACAAGAGCCGGCTCTGGTGTAACACGAATGTTATCTTTAAAAAAGATGGAATTTCATTTCTTCTTAATACTTTCTGTTAATGTTTGATAACTCTAATTAGTTTTTACTTTGTTTTTATGAAACTTGGTTTCAACACAACACGGTACACATCCCTTGATTTACATTATTTCTATGTCTGGTATAACACGGTTTCGATATAATACGAAACACTGTTTCGACGCAACACGATACATATTGACAAGATTTTTAATATGTATATGGTTAATTCGTGTAAAAAATAAGTTAAAAATGTTATTTTAAAAAAAGTCTCGTATTTCACGGTTTCGACACTACACGGAACGAATCAACCGTGTTATACCATTGACGCCTGTTTCTTGTATATACTTGGAAACTCCTTGCCTTAATAACTGAGCGGAGATTGTGTGTGTCAATTTCGGTGAAATTTTTTTGTCGAGTGGAGGTCAGAGGCATTTGCACCGCAGACCAAACTTTTCGCGCCTTTTTTCTCTCTCTCTTTCTTTCTTTTGCAAGACAAATTGGACTGCTATTATCAAGTATGTTCAAAATCGGCACCTTTTTTTGCTTTCAAAGGTTTTATTATACCACTTTACCCTTATAAACCCCTTATTAAAACCAATTTTAATTTTCTGAATTTTTTCCCCTTAAATTTTTAGCAGCAACGGTTAATTGAATGGTCGGTAGGAACAACGTTGGACATGCTTTTTTTTTTAAATTCCGGTGAAATAATGTTGGTTAGATCGTTAAAAAAAGGAATTTGGGTTTATCTTTATCCTATGGAGGAAAACGTTTATTACAGTTTATAAAACTTGGATGTGACATTTTCTTGGCAGCTTTTTCAAATTTAATTGCGTTCTCGAAAAAAAAAAAAACGCTCTCCTCTAAAATTTGTATTTTCTAACATCTAACGTTGTTCCATCCAACCATTCAATTATTTCACAATGAGGTTGCTTTCTTCAGTCAAAAGTACTACTTTTAGTCCCAGAAATTAATAGAATAAGCAAAAAAATAATAATAATAGTAATAATAATGACATGGAGCCAGAAAAACTTTTATTTTTCCAACAGTTATTTTTTATTTAGTTTTTTTAAATGTCCGATTTTGGGAAAAAGGCGTGGTCTTTATGACGTCACAAGTGATGCACTTTGGCTTGATACTCCATTGGCTCGCTGAATGTTTACGCTTTGCTGTCAACCGCGTTGCCAGTGCACGAGAATAAAGAAGCGAACTAAATATTGCTCTAATGGCATCAGTGAGTGGCATTTCATCACTTGTGATGTCATGTGCAGAAGAGTAAAAAATAAAGTTGAATCTGCGCACTAATTGAAATAGTTGTTAAGAAATATTAAACTTTGTCAAGTTATTTAAAAAATGGTTTAATCCTATGTTTTTAAGCATGCTCTTTCAAGGGGAAAAAAAACTTTAAAATTTCGGAAACAACCCAATTCTATCAGCAGAGGTGCTTGTGGTCCGAAATTTCGGAAAATTTCAAAAGTTTTGTATTGCTACTTCCGAAAATTTTAGGCTGATAGTAAATTTTTAAATTGAAAAAATTCAAAAAAAAAAAAACTTTTAAAATGTTTTTTCATGATGTCAATGATTTTTGTATGGATATTTGAGGAATCGGTCTTGAGGAAATTTTTATTCTGTCACCAAAAAATTCGGTTATTTTTGAATCTCTGTGTACATTTTAATGTACGAGGTAAAACTCAAAACCAACAAAAACTGGAGTTGTCCCCTTCTTCCACTACGGTCTTTAACTGTTCTGTTTTGTAATTGCTTCTCTTTCTGAAAATTGATGTTAATTTTGAATCTTTCCATGTAGTTGGTAGCCACCTTAGGCATGATCATCTTCAACGTCCTCGACTTCCGGCTGCCACTGGATGAGGAGCGGAAGCTGAGTCGCCCCCTGGAGCAGCTGATCGAGCGGATGACGTCCTCCTACCCCAGAGGGGAGGAAGATGGTGGAGAGGAGGAGGACGCCGCCTCCCAGAATGCGGATGAGGGCATCGAACAAGATTCTGGGGAGGATGATGAGCGGATCATCATGGATTTGGAAGAAGATGGCAAACTGCGGAAGGGGTTCTCTCTCCACCACGTTATGGAAGTAAGTGTCGATTACAAATGCCAGCCGATTTTGAGACTGACTATGTATTTATGTTCAACTGGGGCAAGATATTGTTTCCAAATTGGCTACATTGTCCGAGGTAGGCTCTGTGTGTTTACAGTGAATTGCCTCTCATGTTGGTATCCATGGTAATGATGCCGCTGACCGACTCGCCGTGGAAAGCAGTAACCTTTCCATTCTTCCATCATCAATTTTAAGAGTCTCAGAGGTTCATTCCATATTTGTTGACAAAATAAAATCAACTTGGAGGATTACAACTAAACACGATTGGTACACCGCAGAGAATCCTGGATTGTCCTTGCAGAAAACCTGCTCAAGACTTGCCCAAACTGCCTTAGCTAGGCTAAGGTCTCGCCACATTAGGTCTTCGACGGTTCCACCAAGGCTTTTTTCTACTTGCCCATGCTCGGCTATTGCCTCTCACTCTCATATTATTTGCTGTATCTGTGCCTCTGTGAGGCAACTGTCGGATGAGAGTGGGATTATCTTTGATCTTTTAGTGCGACATGATCTTTTAGACTTCGTCTAGGGAGTTTAGACCAAGAAGATCAGTAACACTACACAAATGCCGGAAATTTTTGGTTATGGAAGTTTTTTTTTTTTTTTTTTTTTTCGGCAGCCTGTTTTAAAGATATATTTATAACTATACTTCGTTCATGGTGAATTCACTTCTGAACCCTCGTAGGCTCAAAACACACATGAATTTCTTCCAAGCTGTCTTGAGGGAGATGACTAATTTGACTTCCGAATGCAAACTGAGCCTCCCTTACATCCCTCACAGTTAAGAAAAATTATATACGACCTAGATCTCGTGATTCCTGTGTTGAAAACATTTCGCAATGTTAGTTGCTACATGACGCATTTCTTGTTTAGTAAACATTTTAAGGACTAGAAGAAATTTTTCATGATTTTTGCATACGTAGGTACTTTGTAGAGAAAAACTAAATTTTAACAAAAAAAAAAAATAAAAAATCTTTTGTTAAACGTGGAAACAGTAGCACAAATTCTTCAGAAAAAGTATTTCGTTTCAGTCGTTAGAGTAACTATTGAAGAAGACGCATTGCTGAATCTGTGGCATTCTAGTTTCCCAGCCTACTGCTCCTCTTCGAAGAATGCGTGATAAAGGTTGGTTCAGGAAAAAAAAAATTGCTTGCTTTTAACTTCTAAAATCCCACAGATAAAGATACCGTTCATTTACTTCGCTTCAGTTCGACGAACATCTAAACGATAGTAATTTTCTCCTGTGAAATGCACGGATCGTTTTCCGTTTATTTTGTTACGCTGCCTTTGATTAAGGGCTTATTTTCGTTCATACCATTCATTTAGACTTTAAATAGAAACCTGCTTAAACTAATGAGCTCAAGTTGGTTGTATGGTGGGAAGAGACAAATACAGAATCAATACAATTACCACAGTTCCGCTTCATCCGATTATGAAAGAAAGAAAAAAAGCTGACTCTTTATATTATAGTTATCAAGAATGGCTGCTGATAGTTCAACACGTTAGTATGAGAAACACTGAATACCTTCTTCAAATAAGAAATTACAGGGGTGTCGCACAGGACGATGGGAAGCCACCCGTCCCCCCTCCGCCCCCTCTTAAAAAAAGACCACCCAAAATGAGATTTCAAAGTCTTTGAAATTAACTCTACCTTTATCAACTATAACGGCGCAGTCTGCGCCTTAAACTCCCCCCCCCCTCATGGGAACCCCTGAATTATATGGCTTGGAATGACTTATTGGGACTCTAGTAACGAAGACAAAAACCGATAGCTTTATCATTTTGATCGATCTCAACAATTGCGAAAGATTGGCCCCCGCATCTACAAGGGGTGATCAAATGAAAAGGTACGAAACGACATAAAAATGACCCAGTTAAATATTTGCATATTCCGCCATCGGAGAATGTAACGAGACATCTCGAGATGCCATTGGAGGCTCTAATTGGGATCGGAGCATACGCGGACGCCCGCTTGCGCAGGAAAGAGCAAATGATGCGGCAGTCCGTATTATATGAGGACAGGATGGCGTTCGCGTTGCAAAATTCGACGATTGAGGAGCAGCGAAGTGTTATCCGATTTCTGACAGCGGAGAGTGAGAAACCGGGCTATTAATCGGCGGATGGTCACCGTTTCCGGGGAGAAATGTGTCTCTGACAAGTCTGTCACTAGAACTAGAACTGGACATCTTCAAATGGGAGACGTTGGACCATCCGCCTACAGTCCGGACATATCTCCCTGCGATTTCCATGTGTTTGGGCCCCTGAAGAAACACCTGAAAGGGAAGCACTTCAACTCAGACGACGTACTCAAGGACACTGTGAATTACTGGGTCTCGTCACAGTAACAGCAATTCTGGGAACAACAAATCCTGCGGCTTGTTCATCAGTGGAATCGTTGTGCTTAGGCCTATGGTGCATATTTTGAATAAAGACTGCATTTGTACCCATCGTGTCGTTTCGTACCTTTTCATTTGATCACTCCTTGTATTACAGAATCGTACTTGCCAAAATATGCCACGGGGCACTTCCATTTTTTGCCAATCGATATTTTTTTTTTTTTAAAGTTTAAGCAGGTTTGCTTTCTTCCCCCTTCTAGCGTGTGTGTGGTGGGGAGGGGGGTGAACTACCGAAAGCACCGCTACACTGTGTGTATCTAAGAGCAAAAATGGTCAAAATGCAATGCAGAGTTATGATATGAAACGTTTGATGCGAAAAAGAATTTAGAAGAAGAATATGAAGTCTAACTTTTTATATGGTGCGTATTTCTCTCCATTCATGTTTAGGGAAATCACAAGCATCAAGAAGCAATTCGAGCACCAAAAAAAAAAAAAAAATGCTATTAGTTCGACAAATGTTCACCGAGATATGAAACGAAGCGTTTTGAAATTCATACCACTCTACACTCGTGGTTTTCAGGGACCATATAGCGGCTGTGTTATGGCTATTCAAGACTGATTGGTTAGAAACATGGACGAAACTGCGGTCTGATGTTGTAACCGAGCTCTTCGGTATTTGCTTGTAATTTCTGCATTAGTTCCGGTTGTGGGGCGGTAATTTGCAGCTTAATACCACGATATTAGTTTTTAGGTTCAGCAGATTGTAAATAATTGAAAGGAGGCGTTTAAATGTTATTTTCCATTGCGCCGTCTGATTAGTCTCATTTTGACAAATTCTCAGATTTATATTGTATTGCAAGTATTAAATTATATTTTTAGTGTTAAACAAGAAGCGTCCATGGGTTAATTAGAAAGCTCGCAAAGAGCGTGGGTCACAGATATCCTATTTTATATCTCGATAGAGAGTTTCATTCTTAAGTACTGATCATCTCTCATTGGACTGCTACTGAAAAAAATACTTTCTGGTTCATTTAGTAGTACATTGCCACGCTTAGTTTCTGTTGTGTTGAATGTTGAAATTACACTGTCATCGTGTATGGTGGGGGGGGGGGGGGTAGTTAAGAAAAGAACGAAAAAGTGCCATCTATATAAACCAAGCTTTGTTAGACTTATGTGTTTTAACAAAACTAGATTTCAACAAAAAAAAAAAAAAAAACTATAGATCATAACTCAGTTATCGAAGCACTTTCAACGTAAGCAACCTAGCTGTTACCATTATTCGGGTTAAAAAAGCAATTATATGACTAATACATTTAAAAAAAAGATCAAATAAGAATGAAGCTTTTTTCATGTTTTTTTTTATGTAACTCCACTGCAAACTATTGAACTTCTGGTATTTTCGAGTGTACATTTTTTTTAATTGAAAAATTTGAACGACTTAATATGATTATTAACGCATATTATGAATAATAGTGATGGTATTTCCCCCAGGTTTGCGCAAGAAATTTAGTATGTCCCGAGCAAGCAGATTCTCATTACAAAGCCGTCTGTCGAGCTCTCGTGGCCGAAGTTCTGGAGCTTACCACATTTCTTGAAAATATCACAAATAGAACACAGGTATGTACCATTTCATTATTTAGATATCTACATTATTTTTAATGTTATTTGGCTTTCTCTGTGTGCTTGATTAAATTTTATCACGCTATAATCGGATTATTATTTTTCTCAAGATCATGTAATATAATGCTATGTTATTGATTAAAAAAGAAGCTAAGTTTATTTAGAGTACTTTCATCATAAGAGATATTCAACATTAGATTGAACAGTTGCTAAAACTCGCCTAAAGCTTATGGAAAAAGCTAAACTGAAAATGAAAATAGCAATAAAATAATACAACGTTACTCAAAACTCTTGAGGTGAGCTTCAAACGAGGCAAAACCTATCTGAATTAAAAAAAATTTCATTGTACAATGCGTGCACCAGTATAAAAAAAGTGTCAGACAGCGCTAAAATTGAACGTACAAAGCGTTTTTTTTTTTTTCACTGGTTATGATTTCGAATCGTGTATTCGAGGCGAGAAGGCTGAAGACTAGTTTCACTGATCAGAAAAACATGGATATTGGACATGTACTTTCATGGGTATGGTACGGCAATTGAGAGTTATTGCCCAGTGTTCAATCAGAACTCTACAAGCCATATGTTCAACGTTGTGCAAAATATTCTCGGGTAATCGATGGCCCGTCATTTCGACGTTTTCTGGCGAGATGTCTAAGGGTGTGAGCCTCCTGACCCCCCCCCCCCTAAATGATGGTTATGGTAGTCAGCAACCCAAAAAAACAATTAATAAAGCTCTAATTGGTGCAGATGAACCATTCATTCGACCAAACTTTCTTCTTTTTAATCATATTTTTCTGGTTTCAGACTTCTTAATTACTTAATCCTCATCAGAAAATCTGGAAAAACTCCCAGTTTTTCCACGTTTTCATGTTCGTATAGAGCAACTAGTTAAACCAGAATCTCCGGTAACTACCAGGAACGTCTAATTAATTACCGTTTAGACAGTGGCGTAGCTAGACCCGACTTTCGGGGGGGGGGGGGGGTTACTTCTTTTATATATATATATATATATATATATATATATATATATATATATATATATATATATATATATATATGTATAATCGCTTGGAATTTTTTCCTTTTCTTCTTTTTCTTTCTCTTCTCTCTTCTTTTTCTCTTTTTTCTTGAGACTAACTTTTCGGGGGGGGGGTTTTGTCCCCAAAACCCCCCCCCCTTAGCTACGCCCCCTGCGTTTAGACAATCATATATTAAAATGTTCTATGGACACACACCGCACTAACGCACTGCTGGCTACTGAACTCAACAAACGTCATGAAATCAATCGCCTGGGTTAACAGGGTTGCGGCATTCCAACATACTCAATGTATTATACAAAAGTCATTGATTACTAAAAGCGCATTTTTTACCTCTGCAACACAATCATTATCACTGACGCCTGAATATTTATGAACCGAAAAAGGAGAATTCAGCACAAACTGCATGTTTTTTTTTTTTTTTTTTTTTCATTCTTTAGAATGAAATACACGCAAATACAAAGAAATTTTTTTTGAAAAGACTTCTTTTGCAAAGAAAAGGAAGAGACGAAAATACGCGTTAAATGAACGCAAGACAATCCAAACTGTCTGCGTGATTTTACATTTTATATACCCGTAATGACGTCAAAGGAGCGCAATTACGTAATACGGCCTTTCCGAACGTCCCGAAAAATTTATAAAGAATTTGGCAACAATTGTCTGGAAACAGAAAACAAACATGGCCGCTTACATCATCATTCGTCTTGCGAATGTAAACAATATGTCTTATCAAACAACAGAATTTCAGGACAGGATTTTACCGCGCAGTAGACATGGAATTATGATTGCTCTATATTTACTAAAAATACTGATGGTTCGGCTAAAGTGTCTGAAGCCTCGATAGGAAGAAATAATAGCGAAAAAAATGCATTTACAGCGTTCAAGTTTTCCAAAACGCAAGTTTCTTGCTGGAAAATATTTTTTCAAAACCAAAGGTGAACAAGCTGGATGATCTTAACATAGCATCTGTTGGGAAGCATTAGAATGTATGAATCCTCACTGTTGAGTATGACGAATGTTGAAAAATCAAGCCCATCAGTTGGGGGCAATTCCTACCCCCTGGCTTTTAGAAATTATTGTTGTATTTGCACAATTCTAAGTAGGCATGCATTTTTTTTTTTTTTTTTTTTGCGAACCTAGGAAATTGTGAAACGATTCTGGGACTTGTTTCTATTTGTAATATTGTATGTATGTACAACCTCTTGACATAGTGGTTCAGTAAATTAGTCATAAAGAAAAAAAATGTTTCATTATTATAAATTGCGGCATTTTTGTTTTGTTTCTTTAAATAAAAATCACAACATTTAAAATCTTATGTAAGTATAATCAGTAAATTAATATTTTAAAATTTTTATATTAAACTTTTATGATTCCTTTCATGGGCTTTTTCTTTTTAAATATCTAGGGAACAATAATGACCATGATGGGCATTAAAAATAATGTTTGATACCATTTCGTTAAATATGATTTTAAAAATAAGGGTTTTTTTTTTTTTTTTTTTTTTGAAATATCAGTAGTTAAAGGTTATCTATGTTAAATCTTTATGTGTTGAAACCGTTTCAATTTTAGCATGTATGTTTCTTTGATGCCATCAGGGGCGAAGCCAGAGGAGTGGGGGAGGGGCAGATGTTCTCCCTAGAAGAGGACCTTTTGTGTGTTTATCTCTAATGTCACCAAATATAACTTTAAATTATATTTTTAGAACTTCAATTTCAAAAATTCTTCCGGAGAGCTGCTACATAACGGCTTTTCCCGCACATCTGGCCATAAATGGCATGAAATATTCTCTTTTTTTGGGAGATGGAGGGGGACTTTAGTTTCAAGCCATTTCCGGGGTTTAGCACTGCCGAAGGGGGAGAACAGCTAAAAATCACTGTCTTGTTGCGTCAATGCTTGCTCCTTCCAAATGGAAATTCTGGCTATGCTCATGGATGCCACATGTGTGCAATATTAGCAGTTAGCTGCAGTTATGTAGCAATCTTTTAGCATATTTTTTTGGCTTTGGACATCTCCAAAAGGGGATTCAGTTTTTGGTATTAGAGGGGGTCTTTATTGGATAGGGAAAGACATAAATAAAATATTTGGGGACAATAGTGATTTGGGGCGAGTTTTTGAAATATAAGTCCCACACAACTTTGGAAATTTCGGTCACTTTTGCTCTCTTCCTCTGGGTCTGCACACTTGAATACCTACAATTGAATCTTCCAATAGTGCACCACAAAGGATATTGAGCAAAAATACAACTTTATTTTTGTGGATAAATCTTTTTTTTTTTTTTTTTATTCTCTCTGTTGGCATCTCGTAAAACACATAAATAATAAGAAACTAGGATTATAATAAAAAATTGTTACACAGATAATAGTTAGAGGTTTCTGGTATTTTCAACCTTTTTTTTAACATCCCAAAGTACTTGTGAATTATCTGTTCTGTTTATAAGTCCAAAAATATGGCAGATGTATTTTGTAAATGAGTACCGATTCTGTTTTATTTTGCATATTGCTTTTATTGCTACTACAAATTTAATTTTCAGATTCTACCATCATCTGATGATGAGACAGAACACAAAACTCTCGCAAAACTTGGCATTCAGGATTGGGTATGTCTACCATTTAAACATTAAGCTCTGTAAAGTATTATTAACAATACTTTTTGAAAAATTAGATGTTTTTGCAATTTGAAATACATTTTTTTCTTCAAAAATGTGTGGAGTAATTTTTATGTTCTTTTTTAGGCAAGATTATGGATGCAAGTCATTCACCAATTAAGGCAGGGTGTTAAGCTCAAAAAAGTGGACCCTACGCACTTTCACCACCCCTTTGAGTTTGAACTTACTCCCTATGAGATGCTCCTGGATGACATAAGATCACGGCGGTATAAACTTCGTCAAGTCATGGTGAGTTGTATGTTGTAAGCCTCTAAGATCTAAGTTCACTGATACATATATATGTATCACTTGTTGTATATTTTGATATATGTATCAGATATGTACTTTGAAATTATCATGATATATATTTTTTGTTTTTAGAACTAAAATATTTACAATATTAAAATTATACTTATTAATTTTATCAACATTATATTCCTTTGTTATTAAAAATTATAATTTTTAAAACTAACAAAAGTTATAAAACCATCATTTAATTATAAAAGGATGTATTACTATACCATTTATATCATGTAATAGTTAGCTAGTTTTTTATTTTATGCAAATACAAAACTACCAGCAACAGGCTCTGGGCCCAGCTAGGCTGGTCCTAGTCAATTTACAATCCCCAGTGAAGATCAATGGCCCTCTTAAAACTATCTACTCTCTTGCTCATTACCACCTCTTCCGTAAGCTGTCCCAAGGTTCCACTACCCTTCTAAAATAATAATTTTTCCTAATATCCATGTTAACCTGAGATTTAAATAGCTTAAAAGAATGACCCCTTGTCCTGTTTTCAGTGCTAAACTTCAGCCCCGTAACATCTTTCATTTTAATAAGTCTAAACAACTGAATCACATCCCCTGGGTCTCTTCTTTGCTCAAGACTGTACATTTTTAGCATTCTAAGCCTGGAATCGCCGTCTAAATGAGAAAGTTCATTTATTAGCCTTGTAGCCCGCCTTTGAACCCTTTCCAATACATTAATATCTTTCTTAAGATAAGGAGACCAAAACTGAGCTGTTCATAAAATAATTAGGAATGTTATGTAACAGTTTTAAAGTAAATAAAAGTACTTAGCTAAAAATTAAAAGTTTGTCAGAAAAAAGCCAAATGTGTTGTTCCTTGTAAAAAGGGTGTATCTCCATGTTTTTAAAATGTGTATGTATTTGCTTGCTGAATGAAATCACATTCAGCTATACTTTTTAGCATAAAAGAGACGCAATTCACTTTTCAGAGATAAATATCTAATGACGAATAGCAGCTGAACACTTTTTTTTCCCCTTAAGAAAAGTTTTCAAAGGGCTTTGTATAGTAAGACATAGTAAAATCATTTACAAGGGGAATGATTCATTTTTCCAGTGAACCAACCATTCAAGTGTATCTCTGTGTACCGGCTTATGCATTATTTTTATTTATGAATTATAAAAAAAATTTAATTTAGCTAAATTAATTTAAAATAAGTAAAGCAGCTAATGCTGAAGTACCTTAATTTGAATTACCTAAAAAGATTATTTTCTAACATTTTAAATGTCTTTCACACATGATTGTAAATATTTATATTTTTAATAATATAACATTTTTTTTTTGGATTAATGGTGAAAGAAGCATTAACTCTAAGTCTATAATAATATAGTGAAAAATGAGAGGTCTAATTGGAGCATGCTGTTGTTATTTTTTAAAAATTGAAAATATCAGATATTTATCAAAATATTCAATATTTTTGATAAATATGAAAATATTAGCATATTTTCAAACCCTGTCACGTTCACTTTTTGATTTACTGTATGTAAATTTCACTGCTTGTTCTTGTAGGTAAATGGTGACATTCCTCCTCGGGTCAAGAAAGACGCACACGCTCTCATCTTAGAATTCATTCGTTCCAGACCTCCTCTAGTTCCAGTAAGATTAAATACGTTTTGTTCTGCTCTTGTTTATGCTCTTTGGGTTTGCGTTAGATTTGTGTGCATATCCTGGCCTCAGAACAACAGTATGATGTCTTACTATTGTTAGCAGGCTTAGATGTCTTACTGTTGATCAAAGCGACAATGTGTTCTTCAATTTCCATTAAACAGTTAAGGTCCTAGGTCAGCAATTCTCAACCAATGTCCCACCGGACCGGTACCGGTCCAGTACTCAGAGATTTATGTTTCTGAACGTTAAAAAAAATGTCTTACTCAAATTCAGAGAACACCATAATAGATAAATTAATATTCTGTACCACATCTTTTAGGTGCATTTTGTAATTGATTTTTGTATTTTTCCATTATGTTTCAGCACTGTTAAACGCTTCTGTATAAGTATCACAATAATTACTTACCTTATTCTTAATGTTTAAGTATGTTTTGTAACAATTCTTGTCCCATCAAATAAAGTTTTATTTATACATTTATTAAATCATTTATTATTATTATATTTTGTAAAAAAGGAAAACAACTCTTGGTCATTCGTAAAAGTATTCACGAGTATTTAACGGCCCATGACTTCTTTTTTTTCTTTTGCAAAAAAAAGAAAAAAAGGAAAACACCTCAACAACCTTTTTTAAAAAATCCGGTGTTTTAAATGGTTCTCAAATGCAAGATATTTTTTCGGGGAGGAGGGGGGGTGAAAGAAAAGAAGGAAAAAACGTCACCAGTCCGCGAATCATATTCAAAAGTTGTTGCCGGTCCGCTTATCAAAAAAGGTTGAGAAACGTCCTAGTTGATGCAATTAATATTACTTAGCAAATATTCAAGCCCGTCTCCTGGGGCAGAGGACCTGCGCTTAGGGTGGCAGATTTTAGGCTCGGTAAATTTTATGATGGCAAAATGTAAGGAGGCAGGAAGATAAAAAGAAATGAAAACTCAAATTTGTTTCTTAGTTTGAATAGTATTTTGCAAAATCATTTATTAAAACTATCAGCAATTGCAATTTAATGAATGCGTAATAATTTTCATTTACATTTTTATTTTATTTTCAAATGGTATTAATATTATTAATACTCATACCTATTTACCTATGCCTCAATAGCGATTGTTTCATAATTAAAATAAATTGCTTGTTACAAAGAAAGGAATGGATAAAATATTGTTTGCTTTGTAAATACAGTATAACCCGAATTTAATAATTGTCAAGGGACTGGAAAAAGTTATTGTTAAATCAAGGAACTAGAGATTCAATGTAGTCAAATCCAGACCAGTGAAATATATCATCAAATAGTGGAAATCGTTAAATCGAAGTTATACCGTAATTTGATGCCTGAGTGCTTTCCTGAAAATTATTTTTAAGTATTTGTAGTATTTTGTCCAAAACTGATTCTGTTCATTACTACACTATTTAATTAGGTATTATCCTTCATTTGCAATTGTGTGAGATTTTTATTTACAGTCAAACTTTGTTTTGTTCTAACTTTTCTTAAGTGGCAAATCAAACCACACAATTAAACTTACACAATAACCTTCAAACAGTGTTATTCTAATGAGGTAATTTCCTTCAGTCAAAAGTACTACTTTTTGTCATCGAAATGGATAGAATGAGCAAAAAAAAAAAATTAACATGGACCCAAAAAATACTTTCATTTTCAAAACAGTTTTTTTTAATTAATTTTTTTTAATGTCTGATTTTTCAAACAAGGCGTGGTCTTGATGACCTCACAAATGATGCACTTTGCCGCATCTTTCTACTACGTTTCCACGTTATGAAAATCAAGCAGCGAATTAAAATTGCGCTCTACGCTTGCTATCAACCATATTGTTGCCAATACACGTGACTAAAGATGCGAATTAAATATTTTGCACTGTGAATGGCAACACAGAATGGCATTTCATCATTTTGGATGTGATCGGCAGAAGTCATAAACAATGAGAGCGCTCTGTTTAACTAATTTTTTTTAAATATTAAATGTAAACAAATTTATTCAAAAATGGTCAGATTCTATGTTTTTAAGCTGGCTCTTTCCGAAAAAAAAAATACTTTTAAAACTTTGGAAACGACCCCATTGTATAGTGAAATATGTCTGCTAAACTATAAGGGAAATTGAATAGTCCTTGCATTATTGATATTGTGGTTGACAAATCAAACCACGAATTAGACAATCAACAATAATCTTCCAACAGTGTTATTCTAATATAGTGAAATCTTTCTGCTAAACAACAAGGAAAATTGAATCAGTGACACCGTGGTTGACAAATCAAACCACAAATTAAGACATACACAATAATCTTCCAACAGTGTTCTTCTTATATAGTGAAATCTATCTATTAAACAATAATGAATATTGAGCATTACTTGCATGCTAGTCTGATATTGTGACCCTGATTAGTGCCTGCAATATTTTCTTCACTCTTTTTTCCTACTAGTACATATTTTTCAAAGTTCTCAAAGTCACTTAAAGTTATATTTTGCTATCCCATATCATAAACTGTTTTCTTTTATGCTTGTGGCTTTAGACTGGACTTACAGTTAATACAGTAACATTCATATTTTCTATATTAATAAACTCCTGTATCCGTTTTCCAGTTCATATTAGTAGTTAATGTTAATTATTATCATTATTTTTTTAATATATAGTTCTTGTTTTACACTTTGCTCACAAATTTAGAAAAAATATTTAAACAAATGTAAAGTAGCTATAAACTTTATAAGCTTTTGTTCTGGCAAATATTTCCAAAGCTGAGAAATATATAATCTTATTTTGAACGCTTATAAAGTAAAAGATTTTCATCAGAATCCTATTTATGTTTGTTGCCTTATGTTTTAACTTTTTGTATACAGGTCTTAAAATAAAAAAGCACACTAACAAAAATCTTGTTTTGAAATGGGGTCGTTTCCAAAATTTTAAAAGTATTTTTTTCTGAAAGAGCATGCTTAAAAACATAGGATCTGACCATTTTTTAAGTAATTTGTTTAATATTTTAATAAAAAAAACTTAAATCCCTGCGCTTTCTTTGTTTACGCTTTCGCCTATGAAATGCCATTCAGTGTTGCCATTCACAGAGCAAAATATTTAATTTGCATCTTCATTCACGTGTATTGGCAACGATATGGTTGATTGCAAGCGTAGAGCGCAATTATTCAATTCGCTTCTTGATTATCATAACGTGGAAACACGGAAGAAAGTAGCGGCAAAGTGCATCATTTGTGACGTCATCAAGACCATGCCTTGTTTGAAAAGCTAGACATTTATAAAAAAATGATTAAAAAATAACTGTTGGGAAAATGAAAGTACTTTGTCGGTCTACGTTATTATTATTATTATTTTTTTTTTTTTTTTTTTGCTTATTCTATCAGTTTCAGTGACTAATAGTAGTACTTTTATGGAAGGAAGCAACCCCATTGATAACTGATTATGGCAGAGTTACATTCCTGTGTGACTACTTTATTTTTTTAAGGAAATGCATAGATATGTATTGTTATCTTGGATATTAAAGATAATTGAAGAGCAAAATCCTTTTTTATAATTGTTTGTTTAATTTAAGAAATAAGCCCTTTTTCAGCTTTTATTAATCTGTGTATTAAATGCAAAGATCCATGTCCTGTCTTTCCCCATAGGTATCCAAGAGGAAATTACCACCTACTCCACCTAGAACACTTACATTGTATGAAAAGTTGATGGCATCCATCAAACAGCAGCACAAATTGAAACCAACTGTTCAACAGAATGGAGAGGGGAACAACAAAAGAAAAAGTTAGTTATTTGTTTATGAAAGATTAAATTTTAATTTCTGTTGTATTTAGTCGTTGATGCGTTTTAACCATGCAATTGAATGCAAGGTTCCATGTCATTGCTGCAACTCATTAGGACTAGCAGTAAGAATCCTGTTAAATCACCTAGCAGTAATTTTCCGCTTTTCACCACTCAGAACAGTTGCTGCAATTTTGGTAAATTCAGTCTTGTACACTTTCACACAAACTTTTCTAGCCCATGTTTATTGTTCTATTTGCAGACCAAATCGCTTGTTCTCCTATTAAGTTGTGCCAACAATTCCCCCTGGTGTATAACCAAAATTTCTGTGCTCCCTAAAAAGTATGAGTCTTTCATACCTGTAAACACTTTCAACTAAGTTGTCTTAGATGTAATTATTAACTCTAAAACATATTTTGAAAAATTGTGTTTTTAAAAGTTATTAGAAATTTTACTGTATCCTTTATACTGGCAAACAGTTTTGATAAATGTGTGACTTTTTGCATTTTGTAGTTTTATTAGACAAAAACTGTCTTAACGGTCGGTTCTCGGCAAGTTTGAAAGAGAACCAAATTTTACGCAATTTCCATATTGCATGCAAAGAACGGTCTTCAAATATTTGAGCATGAAGACTGGTAGCAAAGTAATAATTCAATATTGATGTAGATTCACTACAATTAAATATATTTTGGCATAAAAGCCCCCCCCCCCCAAGTTCACTACATAAAATCCGAACAGTTTATAGTTTAATTTGGATTTCTATTTTGAAATAAATGCTCTGTAATGTCTATGCCAATATAGTATACAACTTAGCACAATTCCTTATTTTTGTTTTCTGTAATTTTACTTTTGTGATATCTATGGTCACAAACACAAAATTTATAATATAGATTGGCTACACCCACCACACACTACTCTCTTATGCAAGAAGGATGTGTCTCAATTTTTTTCACCATCCAAAAATAATGTTGTCACACTTTTTTTCAACATATTTTGCCTGTCCTTTGTCACAAAGTATCACACTTCCCCTTACCCCCTCCCCTCATGTCATGCTATATTAGGTGAACCTATTGATATAAAAGTATTTTTATAATGCCTAATGTACAGCGCCCGACTGAAGTTTTTGAAGGCACTGGGCACGAAATTTATTTGGTGCTCTCCCCCCCCCCCCAATCTTAGCTTATTTTGTATACAGAAGTAGTAAAATATATTGATACTTGCATATTAACATATCTGTACTAAATTTGGTGGTATTTTATTGCAGCAAATAGAAGTGACATAGTATTACGATAACTAAACGTAATAATATAAGATGTTGTCAATTTTTGCCCATTTGAAAAAGCAATTAATATCAAAATTATCTATGTTATAACTTTAAAAAGTGTTGAAAATATAGAATGAACTTGGAGTAGTTTTAGGATTTGCGAAAGAGATCAAATTTTTACAAGGAATTTTTTTTTTAGATTTAATATTTGCATATTGCTATAGCATGATATGGAATGTATCCAAAATCAAAATTTTACCTACAGATTTGGTGCCCTGGGCCCGTTCCCCGTGTGCCCATGCACAGCCATCTTAACACAAGGCCTGCGCGCTCATTCAACATGGCCGCCCGTGAAGGCCGTTTGTTTACATCTCATAATAGCTCTACCGTGAATAAAAATTTAGATTTTTTTATAATCCATTAGAAAAAACAGTTATTTTTTGCATGAAATACTCCGATACATCTCTAAATTAAAAATTTATATCGTTCGAGTTTTAATATCGACACAAATAGTTCTTAAATAGTAAACTAAATTAAAATTCATGCATGACACATTAAATATTATATTCGCAATAAATATATAGATAATGAATAAAAATGAAAATTTTAATGGGTAAAAAGAAAATACACTTCAACTTCAAATCATAATGCAAAAGAAAGTACGAAATAAATTTTGCTTACTGTAAATTGTAAAATGATTAAGACAGACGGGGAAGATAAACGGGAAGTGCATATTTCTTATTCATAAACTAATAAATATTTTGCATTTTTCACACGAATGATTTACAGTAGTATTGATTTCGTTTGATAAAAATACAGACAAATGAGAAAAAAAAAAAGATGGAATAAAATGAACCATTATTTAGCCTTATTTCTAACTGTTACAAACAAAAGAAACAGCATACATTTTTGAGAAAAAAATCACTCCAATACTCAATAATAATTACAAATCATCTGAACAATTGAAACAAACTAAACAATTGGTATAAAAAAAACAATACTGATCCATATATTTCAGAGTAAAAAATATAATTAGATTTATCATGAGTTATCTGTGAGTTTTTTTTTTTTTTTTGAGAAGTTATTCAACAGTATGTTATAAATCGTTTGCATAATATTTCTCAAAATCAAGAAAATGGTGTGAGAGCTAAGCTTGTAATGGTCATGTACCACATTTCTAATGCATGGCTCGCTAATAGTTGTTAAAAGCTTTAATTCATTTTCATTTGCTATGAATTCCTCCAAAAAAAAAAAATCCAACATTTTAAAATATATTTATACAAATAGAAGCTGGGTTTAAAAGAAAAAGTTGGTGTTTTTCAAAAGTCACGATTTCATGTATCTATTAAACTGCACTCTTCAGAGAATTCATATTATAAAACTCCCTGAAAATTTAATTACAAAAAATAATCATTTACCAAAGTGAGGGCAAAAAGCTTCGTCATTAAAATCGAAAGTAATAAACGTGTATTACATGAAAAAAACATAAATAAAAATGCGTACCTTTCAATAATAGAGTACAGTACCTTACAGAAATAGAAACTGCTTTAAAAGTTAAAACAGATGCTCTTTTTAATGAACCGCGATCTAATGTATATATTAAACAGCACTCTACAACCAATTCATGTTACCTAAAAAGTTCCGTGAAACAATAGTTACAAAAAATAATCATTACACAAATAGAGGGCAAAAAAGCTTCGTCATTAAAATCGAAAGTGATAAAAATATGTAGCATGAAAAAACATACATAAAAATTCGTCCCTTACAAGTAAAAAATCCTTAAAATATTATTTAACAAGTACAGTAAAACTCCTCAAATACGGACACAAACAAGACAAAAATTTTTGTTCGCAATAGAGGGGTGTCCGCATGACAGAGGTTTAATAATACCTTTTAATTTTACCTTAGAAACGAGGAATTAAATACTGTCCACATAGGAGGGGTATCCGTTAGGAGGGATTTTACTGTATTTATTTTTATTATCAATCTGCTTAAAAATAACCATTAGTAACCACACTTACCTTCTTAACATTTTTTAATCCAACAATAGTAGCTTCAAACATATTTGGAGATGTTAAACATTTGATACGTTAAATTTTCACCACCAAAGATCCCAACGGCTTATAATGTAAACTTGACGAAACGTAACGATTTAGCACAGTCAAATACAAAGAACAAAAAAGAAAACATCATTTCAAGTCTCCATAAAGACAGTTGATAACGTATTCACACATTTGGAATAAATATTACTTTGCTATTTGATACTAAAGTTGTGAGATGAAATACAATATTGCATCCGCAACGAGCAGCTACTTGAAGTGCACAACACTGTTTGAACTAAAGGAATTTTCCCGCTCAACGCCTGCTCGAGGTCACGTGACATCGATTGCGCAATACAGCACGTAGGCCTGATATATAGAAGGCTGTGGCCCATGCCTTAATCTGGCCCTGGCGATGTCACGTTTCTTGTCACCCACTCCTTAATCCTTTTCACAAGTTCATGAACCTCCTCAAAGCATGACATCAGTTAAGGAGGTGCATATTTCTATCAAAAAATGATGTGAAATATTAACATTATGTACATACTGAACAATATTAACAGCTTCTTGTTGGTGTTTAATCTAACATTAAGTAAATAATAGTTTTTCGTGTTTTCCCAAAAGTTTTTTAAATCGACCTGTTTGCTTTTGCATTTGTGACGTGGCTCTAACACTTTTTTATCTATAAAGATCATTTAAAAGACTTATACCATAGTCTTTTATATTTTATAATTGACCTGATTTACTTTTTTTCCTCTTCATAGTAGTTATAAACATATTATATTAATCGAAAAGCTTGAATATGATTTTAAAAAAAAGCCGTGATAAGAAAAGTAATTTTTAAAGAGATATTAAACAAAATTTTACATATATACTGATAGACATTATTTTTTATTTTTTGAGATGCTCCTTTCTAGCTTTGTTGATATCGTTAAAAAGAAGTCACTGTCTCTTATTGGGGAAAATTCTAGTAATTGTAACAATTAGATGATTTTTTCCTTTTGAGAAACATAAGATTAACTATTATCTCATTTTTTTTTTGTTATAATTAGTACATTTAGTAAAAACCAACTCTTAGTATGGAAATTGATTACAAATCATAGCAATTTTTATTCAGATATGTAGTAGCTGTTATTAAAGCTTGATTTTAATGCAATATTCTTGACATAATATGTACATACATTTTTAAACACTTAAAAGATCAGAATATTTGATTAATGAATCTAGAAATGTCTGTTTTATAATTGACCTGATTGACTTTTTTTCCTCTTCATAATTTGACTCTAATTTTGGCTTAGCCTATAAATTTCTTCTGAGTGCTTACTATTTTTGTGTTATGTTTACAATTTCATTTCCTTGTAGTTGAAACATCAAGAACAAAGCTGGAAGATTCTGATGACACTCCTCAACCTCAAAGAAGGCTTATCAAGCCAGATATTAGTTTCGGATTTTCCTCCAGTTTTGAGGTGATGTATTTTTGTTTTTAAAACAACTTCCCAAATTACCGTATTGTACTCATTTATTAGTTATTGTTCAGTAAATTTTTCTAAAATCTCTCTCAATGAAAATCCTTTTGTGTGCTGTTCAAGCTGTCCATCAAGTAGTGAATATGTGTTAGAGTTTTCAAAATTCTCAATTCCGGATTTTTTTAGTTTTCACGTTTGTTTTCAGAACACAAGCATTAGTAATGGAATGTCTGGTGTTTATTTTCAATAGCCATTTTATTGTTATCAATGAACTGAAGAATCTAGGAATTTAGCCACGAAGAAACAAGAAAAAAAGACCAAGAATAACATTACTCGTTTGCTTACTGGAGGCTCAAACACCTTTGGGGCTTAGAGCTTATCTTTGGTCAAACTAAACATATTTTCAATCCCATTGATGCTGACACTGCACCAAAAGGTATTCAAGATCGCCCTTTTCAAGTTTTGTGTTGTTATACTGAGAGCAGCCCCATCGCTGTGATGATTTTATAAAATATTTGAATTCTGTACAATATGTTTTTACAGCCCATTTTTTCATCTCACCCCATATTGTATTTTTTATATTACATGAAACCTAGAACAGGAATGGTGGGAGAATAGATTTTCAATTACTGCTTACTTATTAGCATCCACATGGTGGGAAAATGTAAAATAATATGCAACGTCTAAACGTTTCATAATTATTATTCAGTGTGATCCCATTGCAGTCCCATTCTGAAATCCTTACCACACATACACCACATTACAGTTGACTCCCGCTAGGACGCAATTCGACTTACGCGAAATGGCTATAACGTGAATTTTTCAAGAGTAACGAATTTTTCGCCCACAACACGATTTTTTTTTTGGAAGGAAGTATCAGCTTTGTTATTGGCGATTAAATATTGAATTCGTGAATGTTATTGCATCTCTTTCAGCATCACTGACAGCCAAAGTTCCCACACGAAACTAGCCTAGTGCATCAAATAACCACTCAGCATCTTTCATTTATTTGTTTTTTTTTCATTCTAAATATAAAATTTGTTGAAGTCGAATAGCACCTTAGTGTCACCTTCATCTAAAGTTTGAGAAGATGGGAAGAAAAAGAAAATTTCTGATAAAAAATATAAAAAACACTAAAATTCTCGATATGCTTGAACAACTACAAAACTTCGACGGTAGCGCAACAATAAGTATGAGTGAATCTTCTATACGTACAATTAAAAGTCAAAACGAAAAGATATCCGTAAAAGTTCAGAACTTAGTTTCAATATTGAAGCTTGCAGAGCAGTCTAGCAAAGTAAATATTATGAAAATGGAAGCTGCTCTTGTATTGTGGATTAATAAAGAGATCAGGAAGAGGAGATGTTGCCACAACTTGAAACCTTATAAAGGCGAAGCAAACATATTTAAAAATGTAGAATTAGATAAGAATAATGATCTGATCATGGAGCATAAATCATCGCTATCTTCATTTTTTAACTCTTAAATATTGTTACTGTATCTGCTGTACTATTATAGTTTTTCAATTTAATTTTACGCTTCCCATTGGTCCTTCATTTTGTTCATCTTAAAGTATTTCATGTTGAATAACAGTTTTTTATTTTTTAAATTCAGTAAAAGTTCAGTTATTTATGCAATAAACTGTAGTGTATGGTTAAGGAATGCTTTAGAGCAGTTTGAGGGGTGTTTATAAGTATTTGGTATGCTTTAAAAAATTTGTATGCATGCATTTTTCCACAACACAAAATTTAAACTTACGCAAGTAGTTTTGGAACGCATCCCTCGCGTAAGTCGGGACTTGACTGTCCTACGCAGAAAAGAATCAGATTTTTGAACAATATACCTTTGAAAATATTCGAGATCAAATAATGCTTTCATGTCCTGGAAATATTAATTTCACAGAACCTTGTCAAGTGATATTTTTTCCTTTGAAAGTCGATCCAAAGACCTTTAAAATGACACCTAGGGAAACACTCTAACAGAAGCTGCAAAAATGAATTTTTATAAATATCAAAACAATTTTTGCCATTTTTTGAGTACTTTAGGCAATTTCACACAAACACACTAATTAGTCCAGTCAATAGATACATTTTACCTTACAAAAAATGGGGTCAAAGATTTTTTTTTTAATTTCTACACATTGGTGCCGACATGGAAAAACCAAGTTATCCAACACGAAAGACCCCGGAAGAACTTTTGGAGGCCGAAAAAAAACCACAAAAATTTATGACTTTTTTTTGTTTTTTCCAAAATATCTCCGAAATGGTTCAACTTAGAAAAAAGTATTGAATATAAAGTTTAAAGAACATAAAATTTCCTACAACTTTTGTATTTACAACTTTTTTGTAGCACAAATAGCAAGCTTGCTATAGCTCTTTGAAAGTAGGCAGTTTTCCTCCACTCCGAAAAAAAAGCTTTCACACCGAACGCAAGGCGTCATCATTATTAGAACTTGAATCGAAACTTTAGTTTCTGAGAGTTTATCGACAGTTAGAGTAGTTTCAGTTTCTCCCCCCCCCCCCTGCCGCTGGACACAAAAGTAGCAATTCTGGCTGACAGATTACTGCCCACAAGACTCCAAAAACAGACGATGTATTATGAAACTGAAATACATATATACACATTCATTTAAAGCACATACCACAATGAATTAATAAAAGAAAACCCTTTCCCCACTGCTCACGGACTGACATTTTTGGTCTGACAGAGGTAGTCTTCATCAGACTCCAATAACAGATGATATATTGCAGTTTGTAGCTGGATTACACAATATATACATTCATTTTAGGCATATAATTCGTACATTCTAGTCTAATTATTGCAAACAAAGATGCGATTTTTAATCATTAATGTGAAGGAATGAATATTAGGCAGCTAATAAGCAAACAATCAACACAATCTTGCATCCTTTGCTGATACAATAATAATAATAAACCCTCCCCCACCGCTCGTTAACTAATATTTCTGGTCTGACAGAGGTAGTCTTCATCAGACTCCATTAACATATGATTTATATTGCAGTTTGTAATTGAAATACATAATCTTCCCATTCATTTAAAGCACATAATTCGTACCATCGATTCTATTATAAGCAAAAATGGGATATTTGAATATAAAGGTGAATGAATAAATATTAGGGTGATAATAAGCAAACAATAGACATAATAATGCATAAATGAATGTACAGTAGTAATACGTAATGAACACTTTAAAAAACACATAAAAAAATTCTGCAGAAACTGACTTTTTGAGGCATAAAAACCCCAAAAGAATTACCTTTCAAAATGAAAATCCAACTGTAGAAGCTTAATACATACATCTAAATTGCAGGGAGATTCATTCGACCTTAAAGCAAATAGAGAAAGGGCAACAAAATATGCTGTTTATCTTCTTCAAAGCCGTTTTGAAGGCCCAGGTTCTCCCGGTTCAGAATCTGTAGGAGGTAGAAAGAAGCTGTGGTCCTTTAATTGTTCATCCCCTTGTTGCGGTAATTCCAAAAGCTCCTGGAACAAATCATCTTCAGCAGTTTCATGAAATTTCTGCAACATTTTCACAATTTGTACCACTGCAGTGTTTTCACTTGCTGGAGCATTTTAAACCTGCCTTGTGACAAGAACAGGTTCCAGTACAATTTTTCTTGCAGGTACAAGGTACAATCTTCAAAAGATTCTGAATAACTGAATCTCTTTTCGTGTCAACAGGCATTAGATCTTGCGTTCTGCGTTCCCAACCCCATTTCTCTGGATCAATTATGTTGTCCTAACAACTTTGAATTTGGTGGTAGCACCAATATGAGTGATAACGTCCAGCATCCCCCCCCCCACACACACATTGGAGGTAGCCCTGCAAGATTTATTTTAGCCCTGTATACTAGTTTTATAAAAAGATTAAATTGCAAAGTATCCAAAGATAGGTTTAAATACTTTATGTCACCTGTGCATAATATTTTCAAAATGTTTTCTCCAGCTGCAGCTACGGCATCATGATGACTGATTGGGTCCATAAATAGCTTCCTTAATTTCAGGAGGGTTTTTTTTTTTTTTTTTTTGACTATTTTGTACAACTTAATTTTGCCTTGGCCAAAGATTGCCGAAGTCGTATCACTCCCACTAAACGCATGGATGAAAAGAATATTGCTTTGGTCAAACTGAAAAAATTTAGTGGGGAAGAAAACAAATCACAAGCATTCCCTCTTCCAGGTTTTACAAAGAACAAGTTGCTGAAAGGCTGTCCTAAAGCTGTCATCAGCACCAACAGATCTATATTCTCTCGCCCACTATGACAACCTTTTCAATTTCCTTCGCCTTTGTAAGAGCAGTAAGTCGGCATCCTTTTGAGTCTGCCTGACTTCAATGCCACACTCTTCGAAATATGTCCCAAGAAGTTGAATAAGACGATTCTTGTTATAATTTGCCAGAAATCTTTCTTGAGGAATTTAATCAACATGTTAGTTTCAACCATTACTTCAAGGGAAGAGATAATTTGCTCATTGATATAGCATTTGTGACAGGCAGTGTGAATTGTCACTTCTTTTAAATCCTTCAAAAAACGTTGATTCTCTTCATTTTGACGTTTTGCGCTACATCTTTGAAGATTTTCTATTCCTTTCTCCTTCACAATCTTTATTTCGCATTCATTCAAACTGATTTCGCAAATAATAATAAAAAAAAACCACCTTGGTCAGGCGTAATCATTTCTAGAAAAAAAAAATTGTAATACAGAACACACAGATTAATGAAACATACTATCGCTCAAACTCTGAAGTGAACAACGTGAGTAGCTATTGAGTCGATTCATCTCATTTGGTGAGAGAAAAAAAATGGGGGGGATAGAATGGGGGTGTTTTGTTTAAGTTAAAGGGAACGGAGGCATTTACCTTCAGCTCACAAATAATTTCCAAGGTCAGACTGCCGGCGTTTCTCCTTTTTTCCTCCGTTATCTGGTGCGCTTTCGTGCAATTTGCTGAGCGGTTCAGAAAAAGTGTTGACTTTCAAGAAGTTGTAACTCGCTTGCTTCTCATGCTACAAAAATGTTGTAATGACAAAAGTTGAAGGAAATTTAATCCTCTTTAACATTTGCATTGGAAGTTTTTTTTTGTAATTTTAACCATTTTTGAGATATTTTGGAAATACCACAAAAAGTCACATATTTTGGGGGGTTTTCGGTCCCCAAAACTTCTCCCGAGATCTTTCGTGTCGGATAACTTGGTTTTTTCATATTGGCACTAGTATACACAAATTTAAAAAATAAAATCTTTGACCCCATTTTTTGTAAGGCAAGCCCATTTTTTTCTGGTTCCCGTTCTGGTTTCCCGTTTGACTGGACTAAATGGGCAGAAAAATCTAAAAACATTATTTTTTTCCATCAATACGTAGGTAGGCTAAAACCTATAATTTTCATTGCAATTACTGGACATAAATCTGAATAGTGCTTTTTTTCTGCGATTTGATGCAGAATGACCCAAATGTTTTTGTAAATAATATATCATTTATAAATCGGGTGCCCACCTGGGGGGGGGGGTCATGGCACAGATTGTGGCATTGAAATTTTTAGGAGGGGTTGTTTTGAGGGGTATTTTTCTCATGGAGGGGGGGTCTTTGCAGTATTTAGGGGAGTGTGCCCTTGACCTTAGGAGAGAGACACCCCTGTATAAATTATGTACTGTTTCAAGACCTACTGTTGGTGATTTAATAATTTTCATGAAAATTATTCTTTGTCTTTTAGGATTTAGATGACATACCTCAGACTCCAATTGATGAATCACTTAGTTCCTTTCCTCTTCAAAACGGCAAAAGTTCTAACACAAAACTTGTCAGGAGTAGTAGTCATACAGGTGCTCAATTTTTTCAACTTATGCAATTTGTTTTAATAATGTGCTTAAGGTGGTATTCTAGTCTAAAGGCTCGATTTTGAGGCGATTTGGCGGGCGTAATAAAAAAGAAAACTGTAAACATTTTTGCTGTCATTTTTTATTAGTTTTTTTATTGATACTTGAGAAATATAAAAACGTATAATAGTGGGGTAAAAAATTCAAAATTGAAATCAGTAGAGGTCGGTAAAGTGGGGACTCAAAAAGGTGTCTACTGGTTGACAGGATTCCAATCCTACTGGTGATCTGAAACATGAAATTAAGGTTTATTCGTATCAAATAAGGATGTAAAATTGTCTAGACGTAGCCGATTTGGAAAAAAATTGCATAAAATGACGTCTTTTTGGAAAAAAAAGGTCATTTTTGCCTCCTTTTTTTCAACTTTAGTAATTTTTTAAAAATAGTAAAAAAACAAAAATACAGAAACCCTTAGGTGGAGACATTTTTAATAGTATTAAGAAAGTCTGTGCCGAATTTCAAAGAAATCGGTGCATTAGAACTTGAGATATCTTGTCAACTGTATTGAAAAATGTAGTTTCGAGAGAAATGCCTTTAAAGTTCGCATTTGCATTTCGGGCAGTCTGAGTGGTTTAATGGTATTCTATAATTATATTTTTTTGAACAGTCATCCCTACCTTATACATTGTTTCTTCTTATACCTCAAAAGCTACATTTTTGGCATATCTTTCTGCCATAAGAGCAGTTTTGCCTTCTTTTGAAGCTTCAAAAGCTCGTACCTCGGAGCGTTTGTCACTCTGTTGATCTCGTTTGCTGGCTTTTTCTTTATCTTAACAAAATTAACTATAACTTCGAAAATAATTCAAATTTCCTTAAATCCTCTTAGAGGCTTATTCTTAAAGGTCTAAACTTTAAAAATATGAAGAGAAAAAAAAATCTTTTTTTTTTTTTGAATTTATAGACTAGAATACCCCGTTAATATAACAGTAAAATTCATGGTTTTATTCCAAAGTATTATTCTCTAAGTGTTAATTATTGTTGCTGCTTCATAAGCAGAACTTGTGGATATTTATCTCTTATGTTAAAAACAGACATCATTTGGTAAAATATACTATGAAAAATATTCAGCAAGCTTATTTCATGTTTGATTTTTAATCTTTAAAAATGGAGCACGGGAAAAAATATTAAGGTAAAAATGGAAGTATGTCTTGGGGCAGGGAGGATGAAATGCAGTAGGAGGCAGGTGTGGCAAGCCATGATTGTCACAGACCACTTTTGATTTTTTTGATTTTTTATTTTATTTATTTTTTTTTGAAAGGTGGCTTGATTAATAGTGTTCTAGTCTAGGTTTTCCAAAACTACAGCCTGTGGGCCAAATGTTGCCCTGAAAACTGATCCATGTGCTCTGTTATTGTTTGAAAAGTGACTTGATGGAGAGCATCCTTAGCCACTAGTGCCAAAGCTACAGTCTATTTGTTCAGTACCTGATTATTAGTATCGCACAGGATATCAAAAAATTCATAAGTCAACTTCTATTCCACAATGCCCAGTCTCATTTTTTCAAGGCTTGAGTTAGCAGAGTTATTAGTTAAAACTTGAATTAGCATTCTTTTACAAATGTATAGTGAAAACTTACTCCCAAGTTTAAAATACCAAACAAAAGAACTTTTTTTGTTTTCTTTTTTGCATATAATACCATTTGTCTGAAACTTTCAAGTTACGTAGAACTAGAATTAAACCCTTTTTCAGTACATTTTAAATAGAATTCTACGCCTTTTATGTGATTGGTCGTTGGTCATTGTTGACAGAAAATTGGAGAAACCTCAATGATTTTTTAATATTTATGTGTTGCCATTTGTATTTGTTAGTAAACAAAATAATTGTATTTGATTTCAGCTCATAAGCAAGGCTTTGAAAACAGTATTCCGTTTCCTCTCTCGATTGCGCATTGGGACTATCGATACTTTGTCTCTGCTATTGTCTTTTCTTTTTTGTGTTTTCCCTTATTATCAGGAAAAAATTTTAATGTATTTGTATTTTATATGTGTTTCAACTCACGGAACTCATCTTAATACGAGGTTACAACCCCTTGAGGTCAGGTTTTTTTTTTTTTTTAATATTAGTTTTTCTATATTTTCTATTACATAATTTTTGATCTTATGTTTTTAGAAAAACCTATTTAATGGTTACAAAATTTAAGTATTCTTAAATATCTGAAAATTTAGGTTTTCGAAAAATGATTGGTGCCCAAATACTTTGATTAATCTTAAGATCTATGAGTAATTATTGTATTTGTATCTGTTTTCACAGTATAGATTAATTAAAAAAATTTGCCACTCTTACTAAATTTACACTCACTGGATATTTCATAGCTGCCAACTTGTACAATTTAGCCGTACATTGTAAGATTTTGGGATGTTTTGTACGATTGTACAATCTTACGGCAGATTTGTACAAGAACTGTGCACTTTTTTTTTGGATAACAGCATGGAGAACATTTTAATCTGTAGGAACTTACGAAAAACTATTGTTTAAAACAAGTTGTTGATAGACAATTTTTGGAAGCAGCAAAGTCAGCAACTTTTAAAAGTTTAAGTTCAAGGAAATGAAAGTTTATTTATTTTCTTGTTTTTAAATTTATTTATTTATTTTTTGCTTATAAAAGCACATATCAAGTAAAGGTAAAGATTTGAAAATGTTATAATACTTTAAATTTTAATACTTTTCTTTATAATGGTCAAAAAAGTGAGGAAATAACCACTGCATACATTGTAAGGTTTTTTAAGTTGGCATGTTGGCAGCTATGATATTTTAATTAAACTATGAAATGCATTCAAAGTTGTCTTAATATTTCAAACATGCACATAAAAATTTTATCAATGTCAGCATCAAAATTTTAATTGCTTTTTATGATTTTTATTTATAAAACTTTTTCCTTTTTTTCTTCTTCAGAGTCATTAGGTTCTGAGAGAAGGCATAGCATCAGTGTGTGTGAGTCTCCTCCTAAATCAGGTGACCAAACGCCACTAGATGATATGGTGCCTGGAGGAAGAAGGCTGCCCTTCCATGAATCTTCTAGTCAATCAAGGTCCGACTATTGGAAATCTGTAAGTGGCGTGCTAATTTACAGCATTTTTAGGACAAAACAATTGAAATGTTGCCCTAAGTAAAATACTAAACACTTTGTATCCCTTATGTGATGAAAATGTGTTGCAACACTTCACCTCTTTGCTTTTCAAAGCATTCACAACCCCAGGATTAGAACCGTGGTCCTACTGATTCCGAGTCAAATGCCTTTAGACCATGCACTGGGCATTTTTTCTTGAAATGAGACCTTGATATTTTGAGTGTGAGCGAAGTCATGCACTTTATTCAAAATATTTTAGTTTGTAAATTGGATTGCTTCAATATATTCAAGGAAAATCGATCCCAAAAAGTATGCTTTTGAAAAATTGAAAAATAGAATTTCCAAAGGAACTAGTGCTTAAGGTTGAAAATTGAAAAAGGGGCACTCGAAAAGAGCGCATTTACCTCTACCACTTGTCTATTGTTCTGTCATGTTTAAGGTAGATATGCTTGACTGTATTTGCATGTGACTAGAGAAATAACAATTTCTATTATCCTTCAATTTTGCTAATTTAATTTTTACATTGTTTGGATGAATGTGCTCACATTTTGTCGTTAATACAAATGTCACAACCAGCAGCTGGCTCCAGGCCCAGCTAGGTTGATCCTAGTCATTTTATCAGTTATCAATGAAGATCAATAGCTCTTTTAAAGCTATCGCCCGTCATTCATTACAGCCTGCTCTGGTAAGCTGTACCAAGTGCCCACAACCCTACTAATGTAGTAATTTTTCTTCCCAATTAGCCTGAGATTTAAATAGCGTAAAACAATCGCCCTTCCTCCTGCCTTAACCCATTATCATCTTTCATATTGATAAATTTAAACAATTGAATCATGTCTCCTATAACCCTCCTTTGCTTCAGGCTGTACATTAGGGTGGGCCGAAAAAACTTTTTTTGGAAATCTGTTTTTGGATAGTGCGGAAAAGTTGCTATATGGGCCCGTTATTACCCATAAAAAGTTTCGCTAAATTTGTTTAATATTTAACCAGTGCTATTTGACCTTGAAAAACTGGAAAAATGAAAAAAAAAAAAAGTAGTTTTGAAATAAGTACTGAAATGTTACGCAATACGTTACTTAGAAAAAACAGTGAAAATTCAATCAATTTTATGCGACATTTGTACGCCAATTTAAAAAAATTCACACACTCAAATAAAAAATAGTTACATAAGATGCTAATTTTTCAATCATCGGTTCCAATTGTTTCTCCTGGATAATAAACGGCGCTCAACTGCTTTTATTACTCGTCAGATTATTTTATAACTATTTTACGAAAAAGAGAAAAAAAGATGCCAGAAAATCGAATCAAGTGATGTTTAGGATGAGAAAGACATATCAGTACCCAGCACAAGTGGATTGAGGGTTAAGGGAAGTCATATTACATTGAATGAACCTGAAACAGAGCTTGAATTAGGAGAAAGCACAGAAAATACAGATGACGATTTTAAATTGAATTATCCGCTTTCAAGAAAACGCAATCGAACTGATGCGCCATCAGCAACGACAAGTCAAATGAGAATTTCTGTGCCTCATACAGCTTTAGCAGCAGATCTAACTGGCGCTTCAAATGGAGCAATGGCTAAAATTGCTACAGCAATTCTCGCTGATTTCGACCTAGTTACTCCTAATTAACAAAAATACGTAGTATTGATAAAAACAAAGTAAGAAGGGAAGTCGATAAAAAAAAGGAGCGAGCTAAGAGAAGGGGATTTAAGAGCAGTTAAAGGGGCAGCTATAAACAGTTTGTATTTTGACGGCCGCAAAAATGACACCCTTCAAAAGACATTTGACCATCAAAAATTAGCATCTGAAGCACATGTAGCAGTGATAGAAGAACCAGGTAGCTAGTACATCGGTCATTTATCACTAACAGTTGGTGAAAGTGCAAAAGAAATTTCGCAAGGTATTATATTCTTTGCAAAAAAGTATAATATGAGCTTGTGCTTAACTTATCGGTTATTGGATGCGACGGAACAAATGTAAATACGGGATGAAAAGGTGGAGTAATTCGTTTACTTGAGACACATCTCAAAAGACCTTTACAGCGGAACATATGTCTGCTGCATTCTTTTGAGTTGCCACTGAGGCATCTTATTCTGGAATTGGACGGTTGCACAAAGGGGCTACATTCATATTCTGGAACAATCGGACAACTTCTTAGAGATTGTGAAAAAAAATCCGGTGGTCAAATTTGATAAAATTGACTGCAATCTTCTGGTTTTGGACATGGAAGATATAAAAAATTTAAGTACTGAACAACAACATTTGTATAGACTGTTTGTCTTGCAATTTGTCTTGCCGTAAAAGTTGGTAGTTGTTCTTCTAGCGTGGCTGACAGTAGCCCAGGCAAACTTAATCATGCACGATGGCTGACAACTGCAAACCGTTTGTTACGCTTGTATATAGGCACTCCAACTCCATCAGAAAATCTTACAATGCTTGTAAAGTATGTAATGTTAGTTTATGCTCCAATGTGGTTTGAAATAAAAATGAAACCAAACTGCCAGTATGGTGCCCAACATTTTTGGAAAATGATTTATCAACATTCAGGAGATAATTTTCAAAGTTCTCTCAAATAATGCATATTTCGCTCATCCTGAACAGCTACTGTTGACAATGCTGTTTTACTTAAGAAAATACATTCTGGAATTAGCTGTTAGGAGCATTCTGAACTCTAGAAATTAGAAGATGAAGAGCTCGGATAGTGTACGATTTTTTAAGCGTCCTAAACTCAATTTTGAAGTTGTTGATTATATAGATTTAGTTGATTGGGCAAACTGTGTTGTAACAGAGCCACCTCTTACAATGCACTTTAAAGACCAACAATTGAAAGAAAAGTGCAAAGAACAGCCTACAGAGTTCACTTTCGAGAAATTTCTCTGTCACACGCAAGCTGTGGAACGTTGTGTGAAACTAATAACCGAAGCTGCAATAAAAGTTTGTGATGAAACTGCACGAGATGGATACATTCGAACTAAACTTCAAGCTAGGAAAGAACTTCCATCATTTGATAACAAGGGACAATATTATTCCAAAAAATAATATTCATTATGCATGAGGTATTATAATCAAATTTGAAGATTTCTTTTTCAAAATTTTATTATCTCTGTATGTAATTCTAGAAAATGTATGATACTATTGCGTGATAATTACTATGATTAATAGTGCTATTTAATTAGTCTATGATTTACAGTAATAAAAATAATTTTCACATTGGTTTTTAAAGAAATTCAATATTTTTTCATTTTTCTCCAATTTTTGATGTCGGAAAGGAGCTGTTAAATGCTCATTAAAATCAATGAAACATTGTATGGGCTCGAACTGGCTGATTATGTAACATTTTCGGTGCATTCTAGCAAAATATTTGGAATTTACTTTTTAAAAAATAATTCCACAAAAATTGATTTTTCTCTTTTTTTTTTGGTTTTTCAGTATTAAATAGCGCCAGCTAGATATTTTTTAATATCCAAGAAATTTTTTGTGAGTGCTAACTAGCTCACTACGCAACTTTTGCGCGCTATCCAAAAATTGATTTCGAAAAAAAAAAAATTTTCGCCCCACTGTACATAAGTCTTTTAAGACTGGCATCATAATCTAAAACTAAAAGTCCTCTCACTATCCTTCTTTGTAGCTCTTCTTTGAACCCTTTCCAAGAAGGGATACTTTTCTCCGCACACACCCCACCTCTTAGCCGTAGGCCTTAGGTTCCACCGCCCGGGGGGTCCGCGTAGCGGGCCCCCCGCACGGCTGGGTGCGGCCAAGAAGGGATACTAGGTTACTTCAAGTTCAAGTTTACTTTTTAACAATCCTTGTTTTCCTTTTACATGCAGTCTCAATGGCAGTCCTTGGAGTGCCTATCCCTAACATTAGAAGAAGTGGTGCATATAAGGAATGTTCTCACAAAGGCAGAGCTTGAGTCCGTCATTGTAGACCAAGCCTTATACGAGGATCTCCGAAAAGGAAAGGTAAAAAGATTTTTTTCAATGCTAGATGATGTTTTTGTATGCTGTAATTGTGAGGGCTGCTTTTGTTTTTAACCTTCAGAAAGCTATAAAAGAAAGACGGTTTGATATTTAAAAATATATATACATATATTACCAATGTAGAGGGTAGGGGTGTAAAGATTATTTTTCTATATGAGATATAAAGATTATTTCCCTCTTGATGATTGAGGCATTTGTCGTATCTGTGAGAAAGCTTCGAAATACCCTTCTCGTAAAATGTTGCCAGCAGTGATTTGAAGGGATTTGTGTTCCTTGTCGTTTTGTTATCATGCCAAATTGCCATAATATAATTGGTTGCAATGCTAGTGTAGAATAAAAAAACGCATTTTCATCAGGTGAATGTTTCACAGATTGAAATCGAAAACAAAACTAGTGCAAGGCAGATCTTAATATTGTAATGAAGTTTTTTTTTTTTTTTTGAAATATATTTTTAGCTTTGTTATCTTAAATGCATTACAGTTTTGAGCGAGTAAGCTTCTTTAGCTGAGTTGTTATTTTACAAAATGCCTTTAGTTTCAAAATCTCCATGTCCTGTGTAACTTAGTACTTATATAAGAGTTTCTCATAGGTGTTTTTTTTTTTTTTTTTTTTTTTTGCCAGGTGTGCTTCACATGCAAACAAGTGAGATTTTTCTTTTTTGGACCTTGGGGTGTCAAATGCAAACTGTGCGAAAGAACAGTATGTGATAAATGCAGCAGCAAGGTGCGTTTTTTTTTCTTATTTAATAATAATAAATACATTGTGTGTGTATGTATTGTACTGAATATGCTACTGTCATGCTTTTTATTTAAAAACATTTGGGTGATTCTCTAAGAACCTGGCATTTTCCAATCAAATTTTTTAAATAGAAATGCTTAAAAAATTATGAAAAAAAATATACTTTTTCTTTGTTGGGAACTTATTAAGAGAAAAATAGAGGGAACTCACTTTAACTATGCTACACCCCTCAAAACGGGGGCGAATTTTCACACACCAGGAGAGAGACAAGCAGTACGAGGAGAGTAACAGAATGAGTTTCACCAAATTTAAGTGTAGCAATGAAGAAATAACTGTAACCTAAATCAAAAAGTGTTTTATTGCATGAAAAACCTCCCTTGATGCCCAGTTCCAAATTGCGAACATCTTTTTGAGTCCCAATCTCAGTTTTTCCACATTATTCACTCTGAATAGCTTACACTACGAATAACAAAGATATTTTAACAGAAAAAAAAAAATTAATTGCTATACTGAAATTCTAAACTGACAAATTAATAACAATTTCCCATTGAGTTCTATTGTTTGACATTTCTAATCATCTAATTAAGAAAATTATTTACCTAATTCTAGAAAGTTGTGCTCTAATTTATCCAGGGCCGGATTTAGGGGAGGGCAGGCGGGCTACTGCCCCGGCGCCTCCATAACGAAGGGGCCTCCACAATAAATTTTTTACAAAATATCCTGACTTTCATGGGTCGAAAATATCGGATATATACTATATATCAAAATATTCGGATATATATCAAAGTATCGGATATTTTCGAACCCTGATTAGGGGCCTCCATTCCTTCATTGCCCCAGGGCCTCCACACTTCCAAATCCGGCCCTGAATTTATCAAAGTCACAGAAATTTCAAGCAACTTCATTTACCTATTCCAGCAATGTTGAAATTAAAAAATGTATAACCAACAAATATCTTTTTGAAAAATTCATCTGAAAAGGAAAAAAAAAACATAAATAAACAAATAGAATTTTCAACCGCTACATTTTTAAAATTTAATCTTATTCATCGTTTGCCAATTTCCACTTCTTTTTTTTATCATCTTATTTTCTATCTAATGTATTGAAAATAAAATCTATTCTACTGAATGTATTACAAGTGCTTTGAAAATAATGCTAAAAAAGCAAGGTTTTATTTATTTATTTTTTTTACGCCTGGAGAAGGATGTTTTGCGCCAGAGTATGATTTTTTTTATGCCAGTAGAATGAATTTTTCCTTCCAGTTTGTCTGTTATGTAGGTTGAGGATTATGGTTAAGGTAAAGAATGTTATGTTTCTATTCTGTCCTCTTAATTCAACTATATACTATGAGTAGCATTTTTTTTCTTTTATTTAAAGCAAAAATATGGTAATGGCACCAGTAACAGACATGTTAAGACATCGCTCTCAGGTTAACTTAATTTTCTGAGCCTTTTAATGTATTTTGACTTTTAAAACTATTTTTCTTCCATGCAACAACATCTCATCTAACGTTGGGCTGCTTCCGGATAATCTGAATCAGTCAATCCTATTTTTATTTGCTAAATTTCGAAGAAAGCTCCGAACCCCAGTAACAGACAGCGAAAAATCTGATGATACCCAGTAACAGACAGGCTAAAAGGATGAGTAACAGACAGGATGAGCAATAGAGAAAATTCTATTTTACTCTTAAAAATTTGTAACCGTTCTTTGTTTCTAGTACAAATTCAAATGAACAATAATTGAGTGGTGAAAAACAAATAAAAAAGAAGTTTAAATTGTAAAAATATTTAAATTAATTAATTTTTTAAAAACTTCTCATAAAATTAAAAAAAAAAAACCCAAAAGTGGGCTAAATAATAAGTTTTTTCAAAAAAAAAAAAAAACCCATTGGGTCCAACCCAATTGGGCCCAATCTGGCCTGCCTTAAATTCGTGCATCAAATCTGCTATCAACTGCATACCTTCAGAAA